>NC_047652.1:22549998-22561745 GCF_902201215.1 Prunus dulcis | reverse complement strand
TTTGTACCATAACTGACCGAGCAACTAGCTAGGCTAGATCATTCGAGTGCCATGCTTTGAGAGGTCATCACCTTAGCCAAAGAAGCATCACCACAAATCACAACTCTAAGCAAAGCAAGAGGAGTCCCACATCGGAAAACTACAAGAGATGGAGACTCCCCTCACCTATAAAAGAAGACTACTCTTTCCTTAGAAGGGGACTGGCTCTTGAGTACTCTCTCTTCTGGATCCATCTCTAGGCTGAGCTTCTCACTTGTTATCTCTATATTTGGGTCTAATCCCCTTGTACAAATGTAAACAAACATTATCATAATGAGAACACCCTTCTCCGTGGACGTAGCCCATCATTCGGGTGAACCACGTATATCTTGTCTTCTATATGTTTATCGTTTGCCCAAATCCTCATCTTCATCCATCATCCATCACACCTCATCACTAAGTTGGACTCAATATTGGCTGGGCCATTTTGAGCATCAACAGCATCAACGCTTTTGAGTTTGAAACTTGTTTATGACCTTTATGCAGTATAGTTTTTGTTTGTAGTTTGCGTTGTGGGGTATTACACTTGGTTTTTCCAGACAGATATTTATGCCGGACTATCCTTGGCTCTATGTGGCTTTGTATACTATATGAGTTTGATGTTGCCAAGAAACCCTCTATATTGGTTGTAACTCCTTTGTGGGTGGTGATTTTTATCACTTTGTGTGGATAGTTGTAGTTGCTATTATATTTGTATTGCCCTCATGGCATAATTTATGAATGCAATCTCTCTACCGTTTGATAAAAAAAAAGACTAAATTTAAATATATAAAAAATAATATCATGATTGTAGATGCTCTAATACCACTTTTAACAATGTAGAATTAATTAATATAGAAAAGTTGATATTGATCCAAATTCCTATTGAGAAGTTAGGTTTAATCCTCGGATTTGGTGACTTTGATCCAAGTCCTTTGACTTTTGTGCCACATAGAATTACATTCAGTTTTTAATATTTTTTATGTAATTTTTTTATTTTTTATTTATTTTAAAATTATTTTTTGTTCCAATATTATCCCTTATGAATTGAATCGGGTAATAGTCATTTATGTCATATTGCCTATTGCCTATTGCATAGGTTTATATATATATATATATATATATATTCATATTTTTGACAATGTGTCATAGTATTTTATGTACCTTTTTGTAATAGGTAACATACAATTTTATTTTATCTATTTTCATATCTGACTTATAGGTAGTCTTTTAATTTATATTCCTAACTTATAGGTAACACGTTTTATCACTACGTATTTTTTGTTGCTAATAATAACACTATTTACCTGTTTGTCAGGTACATAATTTAATGTGGGTGTTGTTTGTCTGATTTATTGGTATAATATGTGGGTCTTTACTTTTTATTAATTAAATTGTATTTTATCCATATATTAGGAATATTATCAAAGAAATAATTTAAATTTTAAATTCTGAAATTCAATTACAAGGAAATAATGCATTAAATTTAGATTTTCAATGTGTTATCCTTATTTACCTCAAAGGGTAAAATTGACACAATAAAAAAAGTAATAAATATCAAAGAACCTACATCTAAAACCAAAAACGCGAAGACTAAACCCAATGACAGCTAATCGTTTTGGACCTAGATCTAAAAAGCTCTAATTAATAAAATATGTTACATGCTATTATTAATCATGTGAACTACATTGAAGCTTAAAATTATTATTCAACTAATAAGAATTATTTACACTAACACCTCTTAAGATTTTTGGTGTTTTCAAAAAATCCCTTTACGTTTTTGAAATTACACTAACAGCCATGAGGTCTCACATTGTATAGGGGACTTTTTCTTCCGACAACTGTAAATGGGCTGGGCTGCCGTAAAGGGCAGACTGATGAAATTGTCCTCTTTGTCTGAGTTTGAAAATTAAGCCCCAAAAATGCTTCGAAAGGGCAGCAGAGCCTTAGGAAGTATTTTGGTTACCCTCACCAGCCAAAACAATGGCAACTTACAGGTAATTTTTGCATGCTTACAGATAAACTTTTGAGCTTGGCATGAGAGGCATGTGGCATGAAAGTAAAATCAACATGAGTTTAGCACTAAGAGAAAATTTAGGCTTGCTTTGAGGGAAAAGGAAGTGTTATGGTAAGAAAGGAGAAGTTTTGTGAGAGATTTGGCTAAGAGAGAGGAAATAGAGAACAAAGTTCTTCCGGCAGCTTGACAAATGCTTTGTCTGCCAGAAGAGAAGAATGGAGAAGAAAGGTGAATAGTGCATGAGGTTGCTGGGTTTTTTGCAAGTTAGAGAGAAGGTTTGCTCTCTAAATATGGGTTGGGTTTGTTAGGTAGGAGAAGCCTCATTTTATAACCGCTGGAAACCACCGGTTCTCAAGAGAGCCTAATGGCTTCTACCCATTTTGATGAAGCTTTTCCTCTCCTTTCTCATCTCCCTCCTTGACTCTTCCTATTTTGATGAAATCCCTTCTGTCTATTTGCCCCAGGTCATAGTTTTTTTAAAGCTCAAGGCCCTCTTTTCCCGCAGCTGTCTCAATGGTAGACTTCCATTCCCAGCCATCTCTTTTATTGCTTTCTTCCCTTTTTTCCATGGTCAAGTCTGATGAGAAAAGGAGTTGGGATATATATATGCTGGTTCGAAGGGTGTTTCACTCTTTGGTATCTTACACGCTAATACCCCCTGGTTCCTTGGATGTTTTGGCTTTGAAACTTGCTCCCTCCATGTGCTGGAACCTCCTAGCAGCTCTATTTAATGATCTTGTAGACTTTCTCTACGTGGCTTCTATTTTTCCAGCAAAGGGCTGAGATTTTTGTGGCTTATTTGGGGGTTTTGTATGGGCCAAGGTGGTTCCTTAAGCAAGTGGGCTATTTTGTTAAACATTGGGCTCTTTGGTTGTGTCAATAGGCTATTTTGCTTGGGCTATTTTTCTCTCTTGTGCTCACCCACATGTTTGGGCCTAAGAAATAGGCTTGAGTCTTGAGGCTCCCAAGCAACCCGAGACCTTCCATTTCTCGGCCCATCACTCATGTTGTAGTGTGGTTGGGTGTGAGATAACGATTTCGTGCTTCGCATGGCATGTCTCTTGGCATGTTTTAATTATGATGCTTGGTGGGATAATTATCATGAATTTGTAGAGCTAATGCATTATATAATCTTAATCTCGATTCCTAGTATGAATGATTATTTATTTGGCATGGCACATGAAGTGTGACTTGTGCATGGTGGACTTTCGTGTGCTCCAAATCGAGACTTTTCTCAATAATATATCGTTTTAGGCCGATAATATTTTCGGACCCAACCGTGGATTTTTTGGGCATCAACACATTGCTTTTCAAAAAACCCAGTTTCATTAATTTTCCACCTAAAAATTGTTGATGTGAGTTGTAACTCTGGGTTGGGAGCTTTGATCAAGTATGTAAGTTGTAAGCAGATATTCAACCTCTCCGATTTTAATTCTACTAAATACTAGTGTCCAATAATCACTATCTGGAGAAATTATTGGCCCTAATAATATATGACGATGCTAATATCTTTCTGTTCTTTTGATAACTTTGAGAAAACAAAAATTAAAAATGAGTACTTAAACATGATCTAGGACTTAAGGCCCACCAAAAAAAAAAAAAAAAAAAAAAAAAAAAGAGGCAATTGTATATAAACTTTAAGTTTAGGCTGAAATTAAACTCAAGACAACTTAAATTTGGAACTTAAACTATTATAGTCACTGATTGAAAAAAAAAAAGAAAAAAGTAATCAATTATTTCGAATGTCTTGTAGAAAGTTCCAAAATTCTTGCAGTAGAACTTACCCATATAGTTGATGACAGTTAAGCTATAAAAACAAAAGTAAAATTGTCTAAAATAATCTTTTTTCACAGTTCTAAAATAGCCCATTCTTGCATTAAAGAGACATGTCCATAAAGAGAAAACTATAGGGACAACAAAGAGACACTATATAGGACCGGAACTATTATAGAATAAAAGTTGTGAAAAGTGACTTAGGATTGGAATCTAAAAGGGTTTTCCTGGATGGTAAATATTTACCTCCATCTTGAAGGGACTTACCTATATACAGTTAATAACAGTTAAGATTTTCAACCTTATTTAGTTCACACTCATTTTCTTCACCTTGCCAAGTCCAAACAATGTCCTTGAGTGCAGGCCTCACATCCTCTTCACAAAACTTGGTGTACTCAAGAGTGTCACCGGCCAATTTTGAGAACTTCACCACCTCCACTTCCTTTGCCACCTGAAACAACTCCGCCGACACAGCCAACTTCCCCTTCCTCCCCTCCTTTTTCCCTTGCAATTTCACCTTGAATTCCTTCTCAGACACCACTCTAAAATTCAACCTTTCCGCCACCACCCGCAGCTTCGCCATGATCACGGAGGCAGAGCACTTGGACGTGAACATCGACCCGGATTTCCTCTTGTCCTCGAACATGTTCGACAAGTCAAACCCGGATGACATGGACGATATGAATTCGAAAGCATTGAAAAATGGTGGAGATGATGATGAATATTTTGTAGTACTAGTAGTAATGCTACCACTTCTTGACCTACCCAAATTTCCAATTCTATCATCCTTTTTGTTTTGATCGTTTTCAATGGAATTGGGAACCCCAATTGGCCTAGGAAAATTTGAACCCTTTTGAAACCAAGGATCCCTCATTATCTCCTGAAACGAAATTCTCTTTTCCGGGTCAACAACCAAAACCTTTTTTATCAACAACCTTGCCTCCCCTGAAATCCAAGGTGGAAATTCATACTCAGCTTTGAAAACCTTCGTATAAGTTCTCATCACATTCTCATCTAGAAATGGCAAGTAGCCGGCAAGAAAAACAAAGAGAACAACCCCACAAGACCATATGTCTGCCTTTGCTCCATCATAACCTTTTTTCCTCAAAATCTCAGGCGCCACGTAAGCCGGCGTGCCACACTGCGTGTGAAGCATACCGTCGCTCCAATGATGCTCTGGTAACGCTGACAATCCGAAATCGGAGACCTTCAGATCTCCATTTTCATCCAGAAGAAGGTTTTCTGGCTTTAGGTCTCGGTGTGAGACACCGCGACTGTGACAAAATTCAATAGCGCTTACGAGTTGTTGAAAGTACTTTCTAGCCACGTCTTCCTTGAGTTTCCCTTCGAATACCTTGTTGAACAATTCACCGCCCGTTACGTGCTCCATAACGAAGAAGATCTTGGTTTTCGTGGCCATAACTTCTTTTAATTCAACAATGTGGGGGTGGCGAACTAAGTGCATGATACAAATTTCGCGCTGTATTTGCTCCATGAGGCCTTCGTTTTTTATGTGGTCTTTGTTGATCACTTTGATGGCTACACTTTCATTTGTGATGAGGTTTCTTCCATGGTAGACTTTGGCAAAGGTGCCTAGTCCTAGAAGCCTTCCCAACTCATACTTGTCAAATAGAATGTTTCTTGGTGACTTGGGACACAGCTGTTGCCCTAACTCTTGTTCCTGCATATTTTCAAAACAAGAATTTCTTTTGGGAATATGAGAAATTAAACAAATTTGAGAGGACCCAGTTTAGGCCAAGAAACAGTCGGGCATCGTAGAGATGGCGAAGACCCAGGTCAGGAAAAATGGAATTGATGATTTTCCTGGAAAACGGTGTGGGATGGAAAGAAAAAAAAAAAAAATCTAGAATTTGAATTTGGGGAACATTTTGTTTATGCTGAAAATGGTTAAGACCCATTTTAGAAATGTACAATTTTACCTGAAAAAAAAAAGGTTATTGTTGGAGATAATTGAAAACTTAGAAGGACTAAAGATGGCCATGGTCCTTCCCGGAAAAATTGTGCAACATGGTCGGAGATAATTAGGTGGTTGTTGTTGAATGATTACAAAGGGTGGTGGATGTGGACTGTGGACTATCGTTTAGGGTTTAGGGTGGAGAATTTGGTCTGAAAATAGGAAAATATTTAATAGTTGAAAATGCCAAAAATGGGCACAGAAAAACACATTGTAATAAGACCACACAAGTAGTGCAGACATATAGTCAGTAGTATTATATGTGAATTATAAATACGTGTATATTGGTGTCAAAAGTGTATATTATAATGTGGAACTGTAATTTGCAAATAAAACACGCATTTTCCTAACAATACTATAATATAAAGTAGGGACTGTGGGAGCATATATTTTCGTCTCCAATCAGGGCACGCCACGTGGAAAAGAAGATTATCTCTTAAATTAATTAATTAAACCAGTTTATCTGGTTAATTAATTAATTGGGATAAATATCTTAATTAATATGATATTATCTTTATTTAAAGAGATAATATCATTAATTAAGATATTATCCTAATAAAGAGAAGATAATATCATTTAATTCAGATATTATCTTCTTAAGAGATAATATATATTTAATTCAGATATTATCAGGCCCAACTCGATTCCTACGAAACCCTAGCCCCGAGGCTCCTATAAATAGACAACCTCATTCATCATTCAAGGTACACCTAAACCTACTCCTTATACCCGAGAAAAATACCCGAAGCTCTCTCTCCCTCTCCACTCTCCATATTTTCTCCACACGGCTCCGGCCACCACACACGGCTCCGGCCACCCGGTTTACACCCTACATACAACTCCGTACCCTTTGCTTAGCTATTGTTTTCCTACAAACACTCGAACTAACTTAGGCATCGGAGGGCCTTTGGCCAACACCCCCCGGGTGTGGTCTATTTACTCCAATCTTTTTTACAGGAATCGAGGAAGAGAGAGAAGGAAGATCGAAGGTTGAAGGATCCAGAAGCGAATATTCTCCCGTGAGATTATTTGCACAAACATTTGGTGCTTTCATTGAGAGCACGAGTTATACTCAACGCGTGCTCAAGGAATCCGTTCCTCCTATTTTCCAATCCACCGAAGCCTTCCAAACAACCATGGTTGGAAGCAAGCGCACGAGGAGCAAAACCGCCGCTATGGCTCAATCCGTGACGGCCCAAAGCTACTCCTCCCACGATCCCACGATCGACATGGCGGCCCCACCACCTCTCGCCGCCATGAACCCTCAGCAGCCACCCCGTGTGACTGAAACCACTGTGCCACCTGCCGGACTCGCAGCGAGGACCACCGCACCGGCCTCCGCCGCCGCCGTACCATCTCAAGGCCCCGTGGCCGGACCTAGCCACCTTCATAGCACCACCGCCGACTTTGGCCCAATCTTGGAGCAACTTCAACCACTCCCTCCATTACCTCCACGCTCGACGCATGCTCCCACGTACACATCCAATGAAACCCTAGCCCTTGTGCAATTGGGCTCTACACATTTCTCTCCTCCCGATCCACGAAGTCAAGTAGACCTTAATCTGAGAGTTGACCAGCTAACTCAGAGAATGGACGACCAAAACAATTTGATGAGGCAGCTCCTCAACCAAATAAACTTGGCTCAAAACCTTGGCCTTGGACAACAGGGCGAAGAGAGAAGGACACACGAACTCGCCGATAGGCAGTTCGACGGGAACCAAGCAGGTCGAGCAGGAGTAAACGGACAAGGAAATGCGCAACAACGAGATCAGCTCGCGGACATGTCGCAAGCATCCGCAAGCCACACTCAGAGCAGACGAAGTTTTCCTTCCAGATTGAATTTAAGGACCAACGTGCGCGACAGGCTAGGCCCAAGACCTGACATCCACGCTCGCCTGGGCCAGCAGGAAGACGTTCATGAAAGGCTAGGCTCCCAGGGAGGTCAACTTGATGGCCATCGAGACGAGGATCGAGAAGAAAGGCGCTCTGCTGCTCGCTCGCAGAGAAACATTCGCGAAAGGATAGGCCCCCAGGGAGGTCAACTCGACAATCATCACAATGAGGATCGTGAAGAAAGGCGCTCTGCTACTCGCTCTCGAAGAACCAATTCTCGTCGCCAAACTACTGGAAATCCCTCGCAAGCGCAGTCCACCAACACCCGCCTAGACAGCGCAACCGAGAAGGTCGACCCTTCGCAAGCCAATGAGGAAGTCAATCAGCATCGTCTAAATCGCGAAGATCATCAACGTGACCGACTAGCCATGCGTGCAGAAGACGTTGAGAAGCTTGTGAATAACCGACTTCGAGACTTAAAGATTGGCGGAAATTTCGAAGATGCACTACGCATTGAGGTAGACCGAGCAAACTCCTCACCTTTCACAGTCAAAATTGAGCAGGCTGCCTCCTCCGAAACGATTCTCAACGCCCTCTTTTACATGCTTCAAAGGCGATTCCAACCCCGAAAGTCATCTGAAGCATTTCAAGAGCCTTATGATTCTCTACAAAGCTGAAGACGCGTTAATGTGCAAGGTGTTTGCAATGACTTTGCGAGGAGCAGCTCAGGATTGGTTCCATACCCTGCCATCCGGGTCGATCAACAGCTTCAAGGAGCTTACTTACGTCTTCACTAAAGAATACACTTCTTATCGGACGATCAAGAAGAACCCCGACCATCTGTTCAACCTGCGCAAGAAGCCCGAGGAATCCCTTCGAGATTACATCAAGAGGTTCAAAGCAGAAAAGGCCAACATCGTAGGGTGCGATGACCAAATCGCATCCTCCGCATTCAAGAAAGGTCTTCCAGCAGAACATGACTTATACCGCGAGCTGACTATCACTCCCAGCCAGACTCTGGCAGAGGTCTTCGCGACCGCAGAACGCTACGCACTCTGGGATGACGATCGAATCGCCGCGAAGAAGTCCACTGAGCAGGAAGATCGACCGGCCAAGCGGGCAGAACAAAGAGCGACAGGCTTGGCAGCAGGGACAAAGACAAAGGCAGGCCACGCCCACAAAGAGAGGCCACGACGAAAGAGAACTACACCAAGTTCTCTATTCCCATACACCAAATTTTGGCCCAAGTGAAGGACAAACCTTGGGTAAAAAGACCTTCACCCTTGAAAGGAGATCCGGACAAGAGGGATACCAGAAAATATTGTGCCTTCCATGCGACACATGGGCACAATACGAATAATTGCTTTGCTTGGAAAGCGCATCTCGAAGAACTCGTGAGAGAAGGTCATTGCACGGAGTTCATCGCGAGGCAGGCCATCCAGCAGATAGAAGACCGCGATACCGCCAAGGAGCCACCCCAGAAGGTCATAAGGATTAACACAATCCTAGCCGACTCCGAGGAGTCTGGACTGACCAACAAAGAAAAGAAGAGGAAGATCAAACAGGCTACTATGATCTCCCAAGTCTCAACTAGCCTCTCACTGGCAGAAGACGATCCCGTGATCGGCTTCCAAAAAAAAAGACTTAATCGGCCTTGATCTACCACACAATGACGCCCTTGTCATCAGCATTCAAATCGCTCAGGCCATGGTCGACCGAGTCCATGCAGATGAGGGCAGTGCAGCCAACATCCTACAATTGGCAGTCATCCAACAGATGGGCTTAGAGGCAAAAATCAATAAATCAGCCAAGTCGCTGACTGGTTTCAATGGCGCAACGACAGTTATCGTGGGCACGATAGATCTCGACGTCTACTCTCCACCTGTAATCAGCTCACAAACGTTCATGGTCATTGATGAAGTATCACCCTACAATGGCATTCTAGGCCGACCATGGATCGGCAAGATCAATGCCATCACCTCCGCCACACATCAGAAGATTCGTTACCCAGTTCCTGGGGGCGGTATCAGCCAGATCAACAGCGATCAGACAATGGCGAGGAAATGCTCACCTCAAGGGCTGAAGAAAGGCAAGCAAACACAGTTCCTCCCTGTGAATCAGGCAGATCTAAAGGGAGTAGAACAAGCAGAGGAGGAAGCAGATCCCGTTTCTTAATGCCGAGCAAACCAGAAAGAAAAGGGAATAGCTACTCCCCAATAGCAATCAAAGAATCAGGACCAAGTCGAGGGAATCCGTCCGGAGGTCTCTCCTGAAGAAGGATGGAAGCCCGAAGAGGACGCCGAGCTAGTACCCCTTGATCCTGACAAGCCAGAGAGAAAAGCGCGGATCGGCTCCCGCCTAAGCCATGAGGAAAAGATAGAGCTTGCAGCCTTCCTCCGGAACAACAAAGACGTATTTGCATGGTCGCCATCCGACATGCCTGGCATCGATCCCCAGATCATCTGCCATCGCCTACACGTCAACCCAGCCATCAAACCTGTAGCGCAGAAGAGACGCAACTTCGCCCCCGAGCGGGTTGCTATCATTGAAGCCGAGATCGATAAGCTTCTAGCTGCTGGTTTCATTCAAGAAATCTCCTACGCAGAATGGCTGGCGAACGTTGTTCTAGTGGCAAAGAAAGATAAAGGTCTGTGGAGAGTGTGCGTCGACTACACCGACCTCAACAAGGCATGCCCTAAAGATAACTTTCCACTGCCTAGAATTGATCAGCTCGTCGATTCAACTTCCGGCAACCAACTGCTAAGCTTCATGGACGCCTACTCCGGCTACAACCAAATCATGATGCATGAAGATGACAAAGCTAAAACCTCTTTCATCATCGAAAGAGGTACATACTGCTACAAAGTCATGCCCTTTGGGCTAAAGAACGCCGGAGCAACCTACCAAAGGCTGGTGAACAAAATTTTCAAGGAGCAAATCGGCAAGACTATGGAGGTCTACGTAGACGACATGCTAGTCAAAGCTCCCGAGCGAGCAGACCACATCAAGAACCTTGCCGAGGCATTCAGCCTACTCCGAAAATACAATATGAAGTTGAACCCGAGCAAATGCACGTTTGGAGTCTCGTCCGGCCGATTCCTGGGATACTTAGTCACCCAAAGAGGAATTGAGGCACATCCAAATCAAATCAAGGCTATACTCAACATGAAGTCACCTGCCACAACAAAGGAGATACAAAGTCTAACGGGTAGGGCGGCAGCTCTCAACCGATTCCTCTCAAGATCTACCGACAAGTGCAGGCCATTTTTTAAAGCCTTGAAGAAAGGACACAGGGACAAGTGGGATGATGAGTGCGAAGTAGCTTTTCAAAACTTGAAAACCTACCTCACTTCACCTCCCTTACTCTCAAAACCGATACCAGGCGAAGACTTGTACATCTACCTGACGGTGTCCGACTCAGCTGTCAGCTCAGCTCTCATCCGAGAAGAGCTGGGGGCACAACATCCGGTATTCTACACTTCAAAAGCTCTCCTTGATGCAGAGACTCGCTATCCAAAAATGGAGAAGCTCATTTTTTAGCTTGTAGTTTCCGCGAGAAAACTAAGGCCCTACTACCAAGCACACCGGATAATTGTCATGACAGAATTTCCTTTGAGATCGATCCTCCACAGCCCCGACGCTTCTCAGCGACTCATGAAATGGGCTATCGAACTCAGTCAATACGACCTCCTCTACCAGCCGAAGACTGCTATAAAAGCCCAAGCTTTAGCAGATTTTGTTGTAGAGTTTACTCCGACAGCCGAAGAAGAGAAGATGGTCACAAAAAGCAAGGAAAAAGCAGACGACACTTCCCCCACCGATTCAAACCTACCTAACGACATGTGGCAATTGCATGTAGACGGAGCATCAAATCACAAAGGAGCAGGGGCAGGCGTCGTCATAATCACCCCAGACGGAACCTTGTTGGAACAAGCCATCACACTAGGCTTTTCTGCTTCAAACAATGAGGCAGAATATGAGGCATTGCTCGCAGGACTGCGCCTAGCAAAAGAACTGACAATCAAGAGATTAGCCATCTATTCAGACTCCCAGTTGATCACGAATCAAGCCTCAGGCGAGTACATGGCAAAGCATCCAAGAATGATCCAGTACCTCGACAAAGTCCAAGGA
>NC_047652.1:22548947-22549898 GCF_902201215.1 Prunus dulcis | reverse complement strand
GACGGCATTTCCGTCGCGCAAAAACCCACCTGCATATTGGCGCCAAAAATAAGTTTCCCTCGTTTTCTTACGCGACGGTTGATTTTTTCGTCGCGCTAAGTTGTCTTTTGAGACGAAAACTCTCGTCGCGCAAAATTTTTTTACCGCCATAATAGGAGCCAATTTTCTGTCCGTCTTTGCGCGACGAATATCTGGAATTGTCGCGCAATATAGTCATGCGCGACGATCTCTGTTGTCGTGCAAGAGTTTGGCGCCAATAACATAGACTTTACACCTTTGCGCGACGAAATTTATTTACGTCGCGCATAGACTCTTTCCGCGACGAAATTATTTGTCGCGCTAGTTGTCTATTGTATGCGCGACGGAATATTTTTTTCGTCGCAAAAGTGCTCATTGCGCGACGAAATTTTCTTCGTCGCGCAAATAGTAAATCGTAGTAGTGACTCCTTGACCCTATATGAATACAATGACTGAATTTGATCTTCAATTTAAAATATTTACACTAGTGGATACCACAAAATCTTATGTTATATTTAACGAAAATAAAAATAAACTCTTAATTGTTAGTGAATATATTGTTTTGATGGCATACACATTCTACGAAACTAGTTTCAACGATCCAACCGTCAAACTTGTTTGTTTATACTTCGAGATCATATACGCCAAAAATCGGAAAAAATAAACATTCATTGATCAACTAACGGGACAAAACTTTTCGATGGTTATAAATGAAAAATCAAGATTTAATGGTTATTTTAACTCCGATTTTGATGATTTTTTCCAGCTACACTCCTTGACCCTATATGAATACAATGACTAAATTTGATCTTCAATTTAAAATATTTACACTAGTGGATACCACAAAATCTTATGTTATATTTAACGAAAGTATAAATAAACTCTTACTTGTTAGTGAATATATTGTTTTGATGGCATATGCATTCAAAAAAA
>NC_047652.1:22384362-22547361 GCF_902201215.1 Prunus dulcis | reverse complement strand
GTATAGCAGTGATCAATATGATGCACGCCTGTTGCGTAGCAAATGATATGGATTGAAGTCCCGAAAGGACAATCCCTGACATCTACAGGATGCTTGAATGATACTTGAGAAAAGTTTCTCCCACCTAAGGATGTAAGCAATACTTGTGTTATTTTATGCTTATATACTTATTTGATATTTTATCTTGAAAGGTAACCAAATGGGGAGATAAGTCTGTTCCAAAAGAATGGCTTGTATGTATCCATGAATTATTAATGCAAATTTTACAGATTGCAAGTTGGATACATTGATAATACACTGCACAGATTAAAGTCCCATAAGAACATAATATGGGTATAGCAGTGATCAATATGATGCACGCCTGTTGCGTAGCAAATGATGTGGATTGAAGTCCCGAAAGGACAATCCCTTGACATGTCAATATTGATATTGTGCACGCCTAATGCGTTGCAAATTGTATGGGTTAAAGTCCCAGAAATCAATTGACATGTATATATTAATCTGTGGCATGCCTGCAGCATGCCAGATATATGGTTCTAAATGTTCCAACTCCCTAAATGGAGATTATCCACGCCCTACTATAACATAACGCTCCATTGGAGGTTATAATCCACATTCTCACATAATAAAAGCCCCATGTAGTGGCTTGGGTACCCAAAAGCAAAGAAATGCTTATAATTGATGCATGCGAATGCACATGAGAATGGTGGGATCATGAATTGATGAATGACAAATTTTGATTTTGGAGTAGCTACTCAAATCATCAATGGGCTGTGTTGATTGGAACCACGCTCAATTATTAAATGTCGACAATATCATTGGCCAAAATGGAATGAGGCAATTCCATTATAGATGAGAATGAACGTGAAAGAACAAACCCACAGTACGAACCCCAAAAGATGTTAATATTAAAAGTTATACTTGGGTGTTCGGAATGAAAGGGAATATACCTACTTTGTATGACACAATGTTTCTGGCAGAAACAAGGAATGTTGGGTTTTCTCCATATTTTCAAAATTCAATTGTGCCCCCCCTTATTGCACATGGAGACCAACATGTTATCTCTAAAAGTTATTAAAGGCATGGAGCATATTGCCAAAAGCGATTTCCTAAAGATGTATAAATAGCTCGGTTAAAGCTATATAATGTGTCATAAAGTTTAATCCCTTTAAACAAAATCCTTGAAAGGATTGAAATTGCATGAAGCAAGTCCCTGAATGACATGTGCCTGAAGCACAAAATCTGTACTCAATACTAATATGCATAAATTGCCTCAGTGAGTACATTAATATGTTTGCAAACACATTAAAGCTTCTCAAGAGTTCCAGAAATATTTGTCTCGACTTAAAGATCGAGCATTATGCCAACGAGATTATTGCTTATACTAAGAAAGTATTGAAGCATTTTTATGAGGATTATCCGTTGGACACTTTAAGGATTTTCCGGAAGTATATTGGACCGGACATCGTATTTTCCAGATAGAGCTCAACTCCATCATTTTGGGATGATGTGAGGTATATTTGATGCTATTTCCGCATAACACTATGTATGGGCATATTCTTTCAAGTGAACTTACAAATAGCCCAAGTTTTGTTGGAAACGCGGACTCTGAAAAATTTTATGATTTACATAGAGATAGCTCACTGGAAATATATTTACTTACTCAACTACGAGAATTATTAATGGCTACATCCTCCACTCACTCCGAAAGATTCTCACTCCAAAAGATAGTCATGAAGACATCAGGGGGAGATATTAATCAGGGGGAGCATCCAGAAGTATGCTATACAGATTGTTATACTCTTCTTTCTTCCTTCCATCAGTTTTCTACCTCACTAGGTTTTCTCCAAGCAAGGTTTTAATGAGGCAACCAATCTAGGGACATGTGGTCTCCAAGGGGGAGTGTTGTAAAATGGGTGAAGCCCACATTGCAAACTAACATTCAAGTTCAACACATGCTCTAACATTCAAGTTGAACACAAAATCAAACCACACACCCACCAAATCAAACCACACACCCATCAAACCAAACCACATACCTACCAAACCAAATCACACACCCACCAAACCAAATCACACACCCACCAAACCAAATCACACACCCACCAAACCAAGCCATTTGCTTTGCCTATAAATAGGCATTCTATTTGCTTGTAATGTAAGATGAAATGAGAGAAGATGAAGGGAAGAAAGAAAGAGGGTGAGTGTGTGAAGAGAAAGAGAGCAAAGAGAAATTCTCCTAGAGAGAAAATTAGGTGAGCATACATATTGTAAACACTAGAGTTGTAACCATATTATGTTATGAATGAAAGGTTACTGTTGCTGCTCTCCGAGGACGTAGGCATAGCCGAACCCTCGTTAAATGCTGTGTCTCATCTACTTTACGTGCAGCTCAATATTCGCTCATATCCCCGTTCGTTTTATAACAAAAAAGTATTTATAGAACATTATATTCATATCTTTTTTTTAATGTCCCCACCAGTCTTTTTTTTTTTTTTTGGAGAGAATTTCAAGTCTTTATAAAAAAATTAATCATCGATCAAGTCTTGTGGCTTTAAAAATTGCACCTTCATTAAAAAATTCATGGGTCTTCCAGTGATCATAAAGAAGCATGTTTGATGCGTGTTTGCATTTGTAGCTACTTTACTTTTCGTCGACTTTGACTTGGAATATGCTTAGATTGAATTAGGACTTGTTTCTTGGGTTGATCAGGTAGTCGATCAATAAATAATTAATCTCTTCTGTTTTTGTGTCTTGGGTGAAAAAATAATTAGTCTCTTTATTTTTGTGTTCTTGCCATTATTCTTCTCACTCTTTTCTTATTTTTTCTTCCCCTTCCCGGCCGGCGTCTGGAACCTCAAGACCAAGCTAGCTACAGTCAAAGTCATGCCGCACCATACATGGAAGAAGACCCGGCCGGTTCAAAACCAATACAAAAATTTGAGTGTTATTATATAACGTAACGCCAACGTTAATCTATATATACACACCTATAAATAACACTGCAAATGTAAAGCTTGAATTGCAACACAGATTCAAAATCTACTTCCTTTTTAGCTATACGACTAGCATCAATCAATGGCATCAAAATCCTTTCTTTCTCTCCTCCTCATCCTCCTTTCTCTCCTCTCATCCCATGCAACTTCATCAGAAACCCACAACAACAAAATACCCTCTTCTCCATTCGAGTTCCTTGAGCATCTCAAGGGATGCCACAAGGGTGACAAGGTAAAAGGCATCCAAGACCTCAAAAAATACCTCGGAAAATTTGGTTACTTAAGCAGCAACAATAATGGCCACTTCAATGATGATGATTTTGACGACCAATTGGAGTCAGCCATCAAAACTTACCAAATCAATTACCACCTCAAAGCCACTGGAACATTGGATGCCAAAACCGTATCCAATATGATGATGCCACGTTGCGGTGTCGCAGATATCATTAATGGTACCTCCTCCATGCGATCAGGCAAACAAAGGCACCCTCACCACCATCACCACGGAGGACACACAGTTGCTCATTATACTTTCTTCCGGGGAAACCCAAAATGGCCGGCCTCTAAGTATCACCTCACCTATGCCTTTCTTCAAGGCACCCCAGCTGAGGCCACGGGACCAGTTGCACGTGCTTTTCAAACATGGGCCGCCAACACACACTTCACCTTCAGCCAGAGCAATCAGAACCCCGATCTGACAGTGAGTTTTCACAGGGGTAATCATGGAGACGGAGCTCCCTTTGACGGGCCAGGAGGGACCATAGCCCATGCATTTGCGCCAACAAACGGGAGATTTCACTACGACGCTGATGAGCGGTTTTCTGTGGGCGCCGTGAGTGGTGCTTATGACTTGGAGACTGTGGCTTTGCATGAGATAGGGCACCTTCTTGGGCTTGGGCACAGCTCTGTTCAGGGAGCTATTATGTACCCGACTATAAGCCCTGGAGTGACCCAGCAGAGCTTGCATGGGGATGATATTCAAGGAATTAAAGCTTTATACAACGCTTGATCATCGGTTGATCATCTCTTGTCTTAAACCTCACTTCATTTTTAAGTTCACCCAAAGTCATGAACCTTTCATTATTCCCTTTTGTTTTTAGTTTTCAAATAAAGTACCTCACTTACAAGTTTACTAAAAGTTGTATCCGAAATTTCTTAAATACAAGTTTGAATGATATACTATTCTCTGAAATTTCTTTGGAATACAAGTTTGTCTCCATTGCAATCATAGAACATATCATTACTTTTAAAGCAGTGGCGATTGTCTTATAAACCATGTCCTCTCTCTCTAGGGGTCAACTCAATCTGGAAAAGCAATATGAAACTTTTCTCTCTTAGGGTTCTATGAGCAATCCGAATTCAAAACTTGAGGTTCAAATATCTTAATCCAAGTTTAAGAATATTGATAATTTATTGCTTTGCTCAAGCTTATTGGAAGTATTGTCTGCCATTCTTTAGTCTTTGACCTTAAATGGAATTAAATTAACCACTAAAGCACTATAGTCTTTCAAAAAAGAGACATCACTATAATATCGCCAAAGTAAATTGATGTCTAGTACTTTTACTAGACGTGTCAAGTACTGTCGTTAGTTTATAAAATATTTTTGATTAAAAGACAATATAATTTTATTATATCAATAGAAAAAAAGTACAAAAGACACATACTATATAAAGGGAGCCATCTAAATAGCAACATGACCCAATAATATAAACCAACCGAAAGGCTGAAACGATTTGGAGAGAGTCACTCTTGAAAATTTTGTTTGTCCTTCTTTCTGGCCATCGTTTCAAACCTCCAGACCTAGCAATAGTTAAAGTCATGATATTACACTAAGAAGAACCTGCTCAAAACCAATATGGAATTGGAAATTGGGATGTTTATGTCACTATATCCCCACCGTTGGAGAAAAACTTATATATCACGGGAATAATATTATTTTGCTATTTCAACTAATTATGTTTCGTCAAGTGTGACAACTTTTTCACATTGTGGAACGTGATTGTATAGGGATAGCACAACAATACTATTCATGTGACATGCAAAACAATATATATATTATTACATTACAAACCTATAAAATAAAAAAAGAAAAAACCACTGAAAATATGATTGTTTTGCAACATATCCAAAACCTGGTTATTACTTGCTAGATAAATATCATGTTTTCTATAAGAATGATTGCAGGTTGACTATTAATGTAACTAAATCCTGTCCACATTTTTAGCCACTTTAGATCTGTATAGCATACTCGCCTCAAAATCTATTCTTTCTCCCTTCACAATCACTCTCTTCTCCCATGCAAGGTCATAAAATAAAATAAAATTCTCAATTTATGAATATTAAATTTTGATGTTACGAAAATTTTAATTGAAGGACCGTCTAAGAGATTATAGAGTTGTAAACATGGTCCATTTACTAAATTACTAGTACATTTCCACTAAATTGGTGCATTTTATTCCGAAATAGAGAGGGGTTTACAACTTACAAGGAGATGGACCATTGAAATCCATTGGATGATAAAACAAACTTTACTACGCAATGTTTTAAGAGTTACAACGAAATGAAACGGGGTATGACCATTTTGTGATAAACTTAAACCAAAAATGATAATGTTAGGCTTGTATCTAACAAAATGGACCATGTTTTTCACTTTGTGCATTGACAAGGACCACAAGTTGTAAACTTGGTACCATAATTCTAACTTTGATCAATCATAATCCTAACCCATTTCTCAAGTATCACCACAATTGATGAGCTAACTACTAGGGCTTAATCACTAATCAAATTTGGTAGACATACAAATTAGTGAAATAGAAAATTATTAACAATTTATTTATTTGTCTATAAGCAAAACTTTTACCATTAAAAAGTATAAATATAGCTATAACGGAGTCTAGTCTAGTGAGAAAGGGCCTTGACTTGCGGACCAGTTGTCTTAGATTCAAATCTCCATGACACCTTGGTAGAGTGTATGTGTGATAAACCATTTCCCCTTGTAGTTTAGACCAGCGCTTATATATATAAGAAAGAAAAATTTGCATAAATGCAACCTAAACTTTTAATCATCTGAACTTTATAAAGTGTTGCAATATACCACCTATGTCTAACTTCGTTAAATATAAGGGTATTTTCGTCAATTAATTATAACTAAAAATAATTAATTTTTTTTATAAAAAAGCTAACCTAATTATATGAGACTCTTGCTGGATGGAGGGGAGAGAGAGCCTTGAAGAGAATGTGTGATCTTTTATTTATGTTTTGGTCCTTGTGAATTGCAGTAAAAACCCTTTACAATTAATCATGACTTATACTAGTTGTGAGAATATCATTCTCTCGGTTTGGCAACCCGAGAATTGCTTGACTCTTGCCTGCATTTTTTTAGGGTGTGGATCAGAATAGCCTAACGGTTGTAATGTTTTTGGGCAGTATATATTTTATTAATTTCTCATGCTTGGCAACCTGAGAGATGCATGGACATATGGGGTTGTTGATCCCAATAGTCGAACTGCAGCATTATTTGAAATTGCTTGTAGATATGCTCTTTTGATGCATTCGGGTTGGATTCCAAGAAGGATGATTATTTTCTATAGTGAATTGACGAAAATATCCTTACACTTCACAGAAATTTTAATGAAGTTAGACGTATAGGTGATGGATTGCAATACTTTACATAGTTTAGGTGATTAAAAGTAAAAATTAAAAGTTCATGTGATAATAGCACACATGCCTAAAAGTTCAGGTGTTATTTATGCAAATTTCACTATATAAAAAAAAGTATAAATATAAATTTGATAAAATAAATGTCAGCATAAATCATAAAAGATTATAACCACAAACATTCTATATAGGATAATAAACACAAGCATTCTACATTTATATACCACATTGTGTATCACTTTTTTTTTTTTTAATGTGGAGAAATTTTAAAATTGCATTCATAATTAAGGCAAAAAAGCCACTGGCCACAAAGATACAAACTAGCCACAAAGGGCCATTACAATAATGGAGCGATCTAAAATTAAAATTAAGACAATCTGGTGCGCCTCCATTAATGATCACGTATGATTGAAGAAACTCTGGTATAGGCATCCAAACTAAGATTGCAAACTCAAAATAATCAAAAAGATAAAGTTTGAAAAAATCAAGTCATAACAATGCAAATAAATCTCTCACAAATGAGAGGTGAAAAGCTCTCATGAATGATATGTGAAAAACTCTCATAAAATAAGAGCTGAAAACTACAAAGAGAACCCAAAGAGTCTCTATGACTTATTCCGAACATAAAGAAATCGCAAAAGGATGGTAGTGGAGATCCGCCGTCGAAATGCAGGTGGAGATTCGACCCCGAGACGCAACCGACTATGATGATTGGAGAAAATCATAACAAAACGAAGACAAATAGGAAAAAACTTTTGTCTCTAAAAATGAGGGAAGAAGAGATGGAGAAAGAAAAGAGGGGAGCGGGGAGGAAGAACAATGGCTTCCTCCCCCTTCAAAATAAAAACGGTTCTTAGAGGGCTTTTTTGGGAAAGAAGAGGTTAGGGTTTGGGACAGTTTGTAGCACCTCACTAATAGAGGGTAGTTGTTTAGACTCAAAGTAATGCATATGCATTTACTATGGAAGGCCTAACTCTCAATCTCAATGTTGTAAGTCTTCTCATTAGAGAGCTATAAATAGCCCTCCAAAGTATGAGGCTTTTCCATAACATATTCGAAACCAAAAGTATTTCTTACTACTAGCTTAGCTAGCATCAATGGCACCATCAAAAGCTTCAACTCTTTCTCTGTTCACAATCACTACCCTGCTCCTCCTTCTTCTCCTCCCTCTGCTCTCCCATGCAGCATCATCATTTGAGTATCTTAACCAGGTTAAGGGGAGTCGCAAGGGTGACAATGTCCAAGGCATCCTAGACGTCAAAAAACACCTTGAAAAATTTGGTTACTTGAGTGGCCATTCCCAGAATGATGATTTTGACGACCAATTGGAGTCGGCCATCAAAACTTACCAAATCAATTACAACCTCGAGGCCACCGGAAGGTTGGATGCCAAAACTGTGTCAAACATGATGATACCACGTTGTGGTGTGCCAGATATCATCAATGGTACCACCTCCATGATATCAAGAAAGATACAGCACCACGAGGGGCTCACAGTTTCTCAATATGCTTTCTTCCCAGGAAACCCAAAATGGCCTTCGTCTAAGTATCGCCTCACCTATGCTTTTCTTCAGGGCACCCCAAATCAGGCCAAAGATCCGGTTAAACGTGCTTTTCAAACATGGGCCAATAACACACAGTTTACGTTCAGTCAGGTCGAAGAATATAGGACTCCAGATCTGACGATCAGTTTTCAGAGGCGCGATCATGGAGATAGGTATCCGTTTGATGGCCGAGGTGGGGTAACCGCCCATGCTTTTTCGCCAACAGATGGAAGATTTCACTACGACGCTGATGAGATGTGGGTTGTGGGTTCTGTGAATGGTGGCATGGACTTGCAGAGTATTGCTGTGCATGAAATAGGGCACCTTCTTGGGCTTGATCATAGCTTTGTTGAAGATGCTATTATGTACCCCTATCTCAACACTGCAACGGTCAAGCGGAATTTGAAGCCCGACGATATTCAAGGAATTAAAAACTTATACAACATTAAATAATAATAATTATTATTATTATCAAATTTAAATAAGGTACCTCACCTGGACCTGGAGTGTGCTCGGAAGTACCTGTAATACGAATTTCGACAGTTTAAAGAATAAATATTTCGTGTCTGAAACTTTTTTGCTTCACTATAAATTTGATTACAGACACTTCAATTTCAACATGTCATGAACAATTCGTTCGGAGAAAAAAGTGAGTCGATGTAAATCTGGTCTTATATGTGTCATCGTCATGGGATTGTTACTCTCTTGGGTCAACAAATTAGGACTAAAATTTGCTTCTTCTTCTACTGTGGAATTTGACGTCATGAACCCAACTTAAACTCATGTCCCAAAGAGCATTGAAGTACGTATTTTATTTGCCAACCAGGGTTGGTTCAGTTGTTAAGGTCTCTGCTGTACTGTGTGTAGTTCCATCAGTGTTCGAGTTCAGCTGTCAGCAGTCCTTGTTAGTGTGCGATATATAATTTCATACATAAATAAATATCAATAGTAACTGGCAGTTGAATGCCACGCGTAAGTCCTTTCGACTTGAGGTTGTAGGTTTGTCCTTAAGAAGGTGGTGAGAGGAGCCAATCTCCACCTAAACTTTTGCTCATAAAAAAATGTGCGTATTTTATTTCTGGAAAATTTTCTATTAACTTTGCTACACGTTTACAATTAAATTATTGCAAGACTAATATAGATTCATAATTAGCTAAAATTTGGAAATTAAAATTACCCCCTAAAATTAAATTATTCACTTGGCTTTTATTTATTTATTTTATATACAAAAACGTCTTCATACATATACTCGTTACTCGTGAGAAACTTGACCATTTTACTAATATTTCAAATCTTTGTCCTTTTTGAAACTTATACCCCGAAACATTCTCTCATTTATTTTTTACTTGTTCATACTCCAATCAGATTTGGTCCAATCTTGTTAAACTTTGGTGTCTCCCCACAACCTAATAATGTTGATATTATAGAGTGGATCCTTTCTAAATGGAATAATGTCTCTCTTTCATTATTTTTTGCCAAATTTTGTACTATTTGCTGGAAAATTTGGAGCAACGAAATCGTTTACTTTTTCAGAATAGAACACCTCATATTAGTGAAGCTTTTTCTCATATCAAAACTTTGCTTTTACAAGATTGGCATCAAAATAATATTTGTTTTAAAAATGGAAAAAAAAAAACAAAAAATGCTAAATCTTATGGATGAAGTACTCCCAATATAAATAGTTTTAAAATTAATTTTGAAACCTTCACTTGTTGGCTCTAGTCTGCTTGGTCATACATCTGTTTTACAGGCAGAAGCTTTATCTTTAAAACAAGCAGTTATCTGGCTTTCCCGACAAATTTTGACCTGTCTCGGCGAATTTTGTTCATTGCCGACAAAGATTGATCTTTCTCGACGTATTTTGTTCTTCTTGACAATTATTTCCCCACAAATTTTGATATGCCCTGACCAAATATTTCTTTGCTGACAAACCGTGCCCTTTTCCAACGAATTTTGTTCTTCCGACAAATTGTGACTTTTTCTGACGAATTTTGTTCTTTCTAGACAAAGTTTGAACCCCGAAAAATTATGATCTGTCTCAACAAAATTTCTACTTTTCTTCCAAATTTCAGCCTCTCCTGACGAATTTAGTGTCCCACAGTGGACACGTCATCAATTAACATCTAACCAAACAGCAAACTTAACGAAAGACTTAAATTGGTCAAATTTGAAAATCATAACTTGTAAATAGATGAAATTGAAACATTGTGGCCCATATTAAGAATGACACCAAATATCTATTGTTGTTTTGTTGATAGCCCATAATTTAATCCCGTCACTGAAGTGATTACTCTATGCTTGTAATTTTTTTGCTTTGAAGTAAAAATTGCTAGATATGCATAGAACTTTATTAAGATATTTGATGCTTAATGTGGAAGATTATAAGGATGCATGTTTGATGTGTGTTTGCATTTTTTAGCTACCAAGAGCTTGATGTGTGTTTGCATTTGTAGTTACTTTACTATACGTTGACTTTGACCAGGAATATGCTTAGATTAATTTAGGAATTGTTTCATGCGTTGAATCTCTTTTGTTTTATGCGTTTGGGTGGTCTCTTTACTTTTGTGTTCTTGCCATTATTCTTCTCACTCTTTTTTTTTTCTTCCCTTTCCCGGCGGCCGTCGTCTGGAACCTCAAGACCAAGAGATAGCTACAGTCAAAGTCATGGCGTACCATACATGGAAGAGGACCCGGGTTCAAAACCAATACGAAAATTTGAGTGTTATTATATCAACGTAACCCCAACGTTAATCTATGTATGCTCAATATACACACCTATAAATAACACTCCAAATTTGAAGCTTGAATTGCAACACAGATTCAAAATCTGCTCAGTAATACTTTCCTAGCTAAGTAATACAACAACTAGCATCAATCAATGGCATCAAAATCCCATCTTTCTCTCTTCACAATCACCCTCTTCCTCATCCTCCTTTCTCTCCTCTCATCCCATGCAACTTCATCAGAAACCCACAACAACAAAATACCCTCTTCTCCATTCGAGTTCCTTGAGCATCTCAAGGGATGCCACAAGGGTGACAAGGTAAAAGGCATCCAAGACCTCAAAAAATACCTCGGAAAATTTGGTTACTTAAGCAGCAACAATAATGGCCACTTCAATGATGATGATTTTGACGACCAATTGGAGTCAGCCATCAAAACTTACCAAATCAATTACCACCTCAAAGCCACTGGAACATTGGATGCCAAAACCGTATCCAATATGATGATGCCACGTTGCGGTGTCGCAGATATCATTAATGGTACCTCCTCCATGCGATCAGGCAAACAAAGGCACCCTCACCACCATCACCACGGAGGACACACAGTTGCTCATTATACTTTCTTCCGGGGAAACCCAAAATGGCCGGCCTCTAAGTATCACCTCACCTATGCCTTTCTTCAAGGCACCCCAGCTGAGGCCACGGGACCAGTTGCACGTGCTTTTCAAACATGGGCCGCCAACACACACTTCACCTTCAGCCAGAGCAATCAGAACCCCGATCTGACAGTGAGTTTTCACAGGGGTAATCATGGAGACGGAGCTCCCTTTGACGGGCTAGGAGGGACCATAGCCCATGCATTTGCGCCAACAAACGGGAGATTTCACTACGACGCTGATGAGCGGTTTTCTGTGGGCGCCGTGAGTGGTGCTTATGACTTGGAGACTGTGGCTTTGCATGAGATAGGGCACCTTCTTGGGCTTGGGCACAGCTCTGTTCAGGGAGCTATTATGTACCCGACTATAAGCCCTGGAGTGACCCAGCAGAGCTTGCATGGGGATGATATTCAAGGAATTAAAGCTTTATACAACGCTTGATCATCGGTTGATCATCTCTTGTCTTAAACCTCACTTCATTTTTAAGTTCACCCAAAGTCATGAACCTTTCATTATTCCCTTTTGTTTTTAGTTTTCAAATAAAGTACCTCACTTACAAGTGTACTAAAAGTTGTATCTGAAATTTCTTAAATACAAGTTTGAATGATTTACTATTCTCTGAAATTTCTTTGGAATACAAGTTTGTCTCCATTGCAATCATAGAACATATCATTACTTTTAAAGCAGTGGCGATTGTCTTATAAACCATGTCCTCTCTCTCTAGGGGTCAACTCAATCTGGAAAAGCAATATGAAACTTTTCTCCCTTAGGGTTCTATGAGCAATCCGAATTCAAAATTTGAGGTTCAAATATCTTAATCCAAGTTTAAGAATATTGATAATTTATTACTTTGCTCAAGCTTATTGGAAGTATTGTCTACCAAGATGGACTCGAGACAAGAAATTGAATAATAGAATTATTCACAGCTACATGTGAACGAATTCTTTAGTCTTTGACCTTAAATGGAATTAAATTAACCACTAAAGCACTATAGTCTTTCAAAAAAGAGACATCACTATAATATCGCCAAAGTAAATTGATGTCTAGTCTTTTACTAGACGTGTCAAGTACTGTCGTTAGTTTATAAAATATTTTTGATTAAAAGACAATATAATTTAACTATATCAATAGAAAAAAAAAGTACAAAAGACACATATTATAAAGGGAGCCATCTAAACAGCAACATGACCCAATGATATAAACCAACCGAAAGGCTGAAACGATTTGAAGAGAGTCACTCTTGAAAATTTTGTTTGTCCTTCTTTCTAGCCATCGTTTCAAACCTCCAGACCTAGCAATAGTTAAAGTCATGATATTACACTAAGAAGAACCTGCTCAAAACCAATATGGAATTGGAAATTGGGATGTTTATGTCACTATATATCCCCACCGTTGGAGAAAAACTTATATATTACGGGAATAATATTATTTTTCTATTTCAACTAATTATGTTTCGTTATGTGTGACAACTTTTTTCACACTGTGGAACGTGATTGTATAGGGATAGCACAACAATACTATTCATGTGACATGCAAAACAATATATATATATATATATATATATATATTATTACATTACAAACCTATAAAAAAAAAAAAAAAAAAACCACTGAAAATATGATTGTTTTGCAAAATATCCAAAACCTGGTTATTACTTGCTAGATAAATATCATGTTTTCTATAAGAATGATTGCAGGTTGACTATTAATGTAACTAAATCCTGTCCACATTTTTAGCCACTTTAGATCTGTATAGCATACTCGCCTCAAAATCTATTCTTTCTCGCTTCACAATCACTCTCTTCTCCCATGCAACGTCATAAAATAAAATAAAAATCTCAATTTATGAATATTAATTTTTGATGTTACGAAAATTTTAATTGAAGAACCATCTAAGAGATTATAGAGTTGTAAACATGGTCCATTTACTAAATTACTAGTACATTTCCACTAAATTGGTGCATTTTATTCCGAAATAGAGAGGGGTTTACAACTTACAAGGAGATGGACCATTGAAATCCATTGGATGATAAAACAAACTTTACTACGCAATGTTTTAAGAGTTACAACGAAATGAAACGGGGTATGACCATTTTGTGATAAACTTAAACCAAAAATGATAATGTTAGGCTTGTATCTAACAAAATGGACCATGTTTTTCACTTTGTGCATTGACAAGGACCACAAGTTGTAAACTTGGTACCATAATTCTAACTTTGATCAATCATAATCCTAACCCATTTCTCAAGTATCACCACAATTGATGAGCTAACTACTAGGGCTTAATCACTAATCAAATTTGGTAGACATACAAATTAGTGAAATAGAAAATTATTAACAATTTATTTATTTGTCTATAAGCAAAACTTTTACCATTAAAAAGTATAAATATAGCTATAACGGAGTCTAGTCTAGTGAGAAAGGGCCTTGACTTGCGGACCAGTTGTCTTAGATTCAAATCCCCATGACATCTTGGTAGAGTGTATGTGTGATAAACCATTTCCCCTTGTAGTTTAGACCAGCGCTTATATATATAAGAAAGAAAAATTTGCATAAATGCCACCTAAACTTTTAATCATCTGAACTTTATAAAGTGTTGCAATATACCACCTATGTCTAACTTCGTTAAATATAAGGGTATTTTCGTCAATTAATTATAACTAAAAATAATTAATTTTTTTTATAAAAAAGCTAACCTAATTATATGAGACTCTTGCTGGATGGAGGGGAGAGAGAGCCTTGAAGAGAATGTGTGATCTTTTATTTATGTTTTGGTCCTTGTGAATTGCAGTAAAAACCCTTTACAATTAATCATGACTTATACTAGTTGTGAGAATATCATTCTCTCGGTTTGGCAACCCGAGAATTGCTTGACTCTTGCCTGCATTTTTTTAGGGTGTGGATCAGAATAGCCTAACGGTTGTAATGTTTTTGGGCAGTATATATTTTATTAATTTCTCATGCTTGGCAACCTGAGAGATGCATGGACATATGGGGTTGTTGATCCCAATAGTCGAACTGCAGCATTATTTGAAATTGCTTGTAGATATGCTCTTTTGATGCATTCGGGTTGGATTCCAAGAAGGATGATTATTTTCTATAGTGAATTGACGGAAATATCCTTACACTTCATAGAAATTTTAACGAAGTTAGACGTATAGGTGGTGGATTGCAATACTTTACATAGTTTAGGTGATTAAAAGTAAAAATTAAAAGTTCATGTGGTAATAGCGCACATGTCTAAAAGTTCAAGTGTTATTTATGCAAATTTCACTAAAAAAAAGTATAAATATAAATTTGATAAAATAAATGTCAGCATAAATCATAAAAGATAATAACCACAAGCATTCTATATAGGATAATAAACACAAGCATTCTACATTTATATACCACATTGTGTATCACTTTTTTTTTTTTTAATGTGGAGAAATTCTAAGATTGCATTCATAATTAAGTCAAAAAAGCCACTAGCCACAAAGATACAAACTAGCCACAAAGGGCCATTACAATAATGGAGCGATCTAAAATTAAAATTAAGACAATCTGGTGCGCCTCCACTAATGATCACGTATGATTGAAGAAACTCTGGTATAGGCATCCAAACTAAGATTGCAAACTCAAAATAATCAAAAAGATAAAGTTTGAAAAAATCAAGTCATAACAATGCAAATAAATCTCTCACAAATGAGAGGTGAAAAGCTCTCATGAATGATATGTGAAAAACTCTCATAAAATAAGAGCTGAAAACTACAAAGAGAACCCAAAGAGTCTCTATGACTTATTCCGAACATAAAGAAATCGCAAAAGGATGGTAGTGGAGATCCGCCGTCGAAATGCAGGTGGAGATTCGACGCCAAGACGCAACCGGCTATGATGATTGGAGAAAATCATAACAAAACGAAGACAAATAGGGAAAAACTTTTATCACTAAAAATGAGGGAAGAAGAGATGGAGAAAGAAAAGAGGGGAGAGGGGAGGAAGAACAGTGGCTTCCTCCCCCTTCAAAATAAAACGGTTCTTAGAGGGTTTTTTGGGAAAGAAGAGGTTAGGGTTTGGGAGAGTTTGTAGCACCTCACTAATAGAGGGTAGTTGTTTAGACTCAAAGTAATGCATATGCATTTACTATGGAAGGCCTAACTCTCAATCTCAATGTGGAAGTTAGAGTTGTAAGTCTTCTCATTAGAGAGCTATAAATAGCCCTCCAAAGTATGAGGCTTTTCCACAACATATTCGAAACCAAAAGTATTTATTACTACTAGCTTAGCTAGCATCAATGTGAAGCTTGAATTGCAACACAGATTCAAAATCTACTTCCTTTTTAGCTATACGACTAGCATCAATCAATGGCATCAAAATCCTTTCTTTCTCTCCTCCTCATCCTCCTTTCTCTCCTCTCATCCCATGCAACTTCATCAGAAACCCACAACAACAAAATACCCTCTTCTCCATTCGAGTTCCTTGAGCATCTCAAGGGATGCCACAAGGGTGACAAGGTTCAAGGCATCCAAGACCTCAAAAAATACCTCGGAAAATTTGGTTACTTAAGCAGCAACAATAATGGCCACTTCAATGATGATGATTTTGACGACCAATTGGAGTCAGCCATCAAAACTTACCAAATCAATTACCACCTCAAAGCCACTGGAACATTGGATGCAAAAACCGTATCCAATATGATGATGCCACGTTGCGGTGTCGCAGATATCATCAATGGTACCTCCTCCATGCGATCAGGCAAACAAAGGCACCCTCACCACCATCACCACGGAGGACACACAGTTGCTCATTATCCTTTCTTCCGGGGAAACCCAAAATGGCCGGCCTCTAAGTATCACCTCACCTATGCTTTTCTTCAAGGTCTGAGGCCACGGGACCAGTTGCGCGTGCTTTTCAAACATGGGCCGCCAACACACACTTCACCTTCAGCCAGAACAATCAGAACCCCGATCTGACGGTGAGTTTTCACAGGGGTAATCATGGAGACGGAGCTCCCTTTGACGGGCCAGGAGGGACCATAGCCCATGCATTTGCGCCAACGAACGGGAGATTTCACTACGACGCTGATGAGCGGTTTTCTGTGGGCTCCGTGAGTGGTGCTTATGACTTGGAGACTGTGGCTTTGCATGAAATAGGGCACCTCCTTGGGCTTGGGCACAGCTCTGTTCAGGGAGCTATTATGTACCCGACTATAAGCCCTGTAGTGACCCAGCAGAGCTTGCATGGGGATGATATTCAAGGAATTAAAGCTTTATACAACGCTTGATCATCGGTTGATCATCTCTTGTCTTAAACCTCACTTCAGTTTTTGGTTCACCCAAAATCAGGATCAGGAGGAACCTTTCATTTTTTTCCTTTTGTTTTTGTTTTTTTTTTCAAATAAAGTACCTCACTTGCAAGTGTACTGAGATTTTCAAAAACAATAAACAACTAAAAGTTGTATCACAGGTAAATGTTTGAATGATTTCTTCTCCGAAATTTCTTTGGACTACAAGTTTGATTACGTTATGTCTCGATTACAATCATAGAACATATAATTACTTTTAACGCAGTGGTGATTGTCTTATAAACCATGCCCTGTAGGGTCAACTCAATCTCGATTAATTAAGTAATCTCTTTGGATTTACCGTTCTAGCAATTTGTTTACTTGTTATAATATGAGAATCCAAATCGAAAATTAATTGGCACCTATGGTGCAACCAAGATATTATAAGTAAGCACTAATGCAAAACTTTTCTTCTCTAACGCTCGACTGTCGGATATGACACATAGATAATTTGACTCAAAATTATGTTTTGAAACATATCAACATGTTTTATGGTTCTTCATTCTTTGATTTTAAATTAAAAAGTAGAGTAGTTTAATTTAAGTGATGGATGATTAATTAGGGTGGACCCTTGAGGTTAGTTGAGCGATCAATCAATGGAGTATAATTCAAGGAGGAAGACAAACTGCTAATGCTAAACACGTTGTACGGATCCCTGTTTGAATGACCATACAGTTTTATACTTTAGCGATAGTTCGAGCTAATAAATAATTAATCACTCTCTGATTAATTCTGTTCTTCTTAAAAGTTTGGAAATCATTATGAAAATTATAGTTATAGTCAAAGTCATGATATATTCTGGCAAAAAAAGAAGTCAAAAGCCAGCTCAAAATCAATAATTTGGAAATTATGTCAACACATCCTCACCGTTAATCTATCTATCCTCCTAAATTTTGGCTCAATTACCAAATAAATCTTGTCCTTTAACTAACATTTGAGTTTGACTGACTAACTTAATGGAAATTATTAAAAAGACAAAAACATCCCTATTTTCTTTTAATTTTACTGGACATATATCCTAGTTGGATCTCGAGTTTCTATATTCAGAGTTTACGTATTTATCCGCATTTCGTAAAATCTTAACCGTCCTAATAATCTAAACGTTTAAAGACATGACATATCAACAACATAAGTATTTAATTTTCCTTTTCATCAAAAAATTATTTAAATTTAACAATTATTTGTTTAAACAAAAAAACATAAAAGAAAAATCCACAATGACAGGACCCGATCCAAATTCCGCTTTGGAATTCGAGTCGAATCCTGTGCGTGTCCGATACTTGGCGAATGTCAAGCACAATTGACCTATTTGCCCTTCTAACTACAATTTATTGTAAATTTAGCCTTGACTTCTACCGAAAATTCGGCAGAGTCTCTCCTATAATTTGCTCAATCCCAAAATTTACACCTGTTAAAACGAGCATAAATATTTACACAACCAATTGTCAGCATATTTAAAGATACAATTCACAATCCAATTCTCAATCTATGGCAAACATCATAGCAATTCCAATAGTTTACAGATGAGTTAATCCTTTTACAAAACAAAACTTCTGTAAAACAAAAGAAAGGCGTGGAAGACGGAAAACTGGCCCGTGGTGGATTTCTTGTGCACGTCTACAGCCTGGGGGCGCAAAACATTCAATAAATGTGAGTGGATAAAAATAAAGGTTCAGAAAAATAGCATATGAACATATTAACCCCACTGTAAAAACAGTTATACAAAAAATAAATTTTTCCTCTTCATTATATTCGTACTGAAATCAATGCATTCACATATTTATATACGCGTATATGCAATTATATTCAAGATCCATAAAACTCGCATAAAAGCACTGTAATCAATGTAAAACTACCACCTAAGTGTACCTAGGTGGCCGGAGTTGCGAAGTGAAGAAGAAGACGGGGCGGGAGAGAGGGAGGTCGCGGGAGAGAGAGAGAGAAAGAGAGAGATCTGGTTTTTATAAAATCCCACTTCGAAATATTTATGATTGTGCCACTGAGATTCTTTTGACCATAACTCTCTCGTTACAGCTCCGATTCGGGCCCACTACGTGTCTATGAACTCATTTCACCGTGCTTTACGCAACGGTGTCTGTAGAATGGTCAAATTCTTTTCCGATCAAAAAGTCAACTTTTCTTAATAAAATATTCCAAGGGCAAAATTGTCTTTTTCCATAATAAATTATTCATTAATTATGAATTTTGAGTTTGGGTTATTACACACAAGGTGAGTGGAGAAGGCTATAGGTTTCTTCACGAAAGGCTAGGGGTAATTGAGAGGGGGCTGCGAGGATTAATGCAGAGAAAGATTATCAAAATGGGAGGGGGTTGCGAGCAATACAGAAAGAGAGAGATGGTAAATGGTATATATAGTGGCTTGGGTGCTGTTGGGGTAGGGGGAGAGATGGTGGATGGTGTGTTTGGGTGTGTTGGGGTTGGTAGGGGCGGCAGGGATAGGGGTGGGGTGGTGACGTTGCATTTCTGGTTTTTAATTTTTAGATTATGTGACTTTTTAATTTAATTTATTTTAGTTTTAAATTTAATTTTTAAATATTTGAAGTTAATAAATTTTTTATTAATTTTTTAAGGTTCGATTATATGTCTTGTTTTAAACGGTTAGATTATTAAGACAGTCAAGATTTTGCGAAATACGAATAAATGTGTAAACTCTAAATGTAGAGACTCGGAATCTATCTTAGTTTCCTTTTGGAAGCATTAAAAAACATATATTATTTGACTTTGTTGGCCATAAGTTCTTATTGGTTCGAATAAAAAAGGTTCAGACATTTATTTATTTATTTAATAGTTGATTTCAATTAATAATCCGCCGAGAAACAAGGGAGAAAGGGGAGAACAGTGCTATCCACGACGTTTCTAATATAAGATAAGAGTGCTAATTGAGGGTAATCCGGGTATTTAGAGAAGGTCTTTTGTGTGGCATCATCAATTAACTGACAGAAATATAGTGAAAGGTTTCCAAAAGTGCAGGAGTTATTTTGAAAAAACATTATAAAAAAACCTCGGGGGAGGTTTACGTAATTAACTCCCTATAAATATCCCTCCAAATGCGATGCTGTTGGAACATATCCAATCCTAGGCTTCATCAATGGCATCAAAGTCTCATCTTTGTCTCTTGGCATGCACTCTCCTCTTCATCCTCCTTTCTCTCCCCTCCCATGCAACTTCATCCGAAACCCACAACAAAAAAACATCATCACCATTTGAGTTCCTTGAACATCTTAAGGGGTTCCAAAATGGTGACAAGGTCCCAGGAATCCAAGACCTCAAAAAATACCTTGGAAGGTTTGGTTACTTAAGCAGCAACAATAACCAAACCACTGATGATTTTGACGATCAATTGGCGTCGGCCATCAAAACCTACCAACTCAACTACAACCTCAAAACCACTGGAATATTAGACGCTCAAACAGTATCCAATATGATGATGCCACGTTGTGGCGTCCCAGATATCATCAATGGTACCTCCTCTATGCGATCAGGCAAGCAAAGTCACCCTCCTCCTCACCACCATCACAAGGGACACACAGTTGCTCATTATACTTTCTTCCCTGGAAAGCCAAAATGGCCAGCCTCTAAGTACCACCTCACCTACGCTTTTCTTCGGGGCACCCCGACCGCGGCGAAGGGCCCAGTTGCACGTGCTTTTAATACGTGGGCTGCCCACACACAGTTCAAGTTCAGCCAGGCTCGAAGGAATAAGAAGCCGGATCTGACGGTGAGTTTTCACCGGCGTAGCCATGGAGATGGGCATCCATTTGATGGCCCAGGAGGGATCCTAGCGCATTCTTTTGCGCCGAAAGATGGGAGATTTCACTATGACGCTGATGAGAAGTGGTCTGTGGGCGTTGTGAGGGGTGCTTTTCACTTGGAGACTGTGGCTTTGCATGAAATTGGTCACCTCCTAGGGCTTGGCCATAGCTCTGTTCGGACAGCTATTATGTACCCGACTATAAGCTCTGGAGAAACCAAAGGCTTGAACAGGGATGATATTCAAGGAATTAAAGCATTATACCACGCTTGATAATCATCGGTTGTCTCTCTTAAGTAATTACTATGTTCATCCAAAGTCATCAACTTTTCTTTTTTTCTTTTTTCTTTTTTAAAATCGAATAAAGTACCTCACCTTGGGGGTACTCAGATATTGAAAACAATAAACACAACTCAAAGTTGTACACCAGTATATAAATATATATGCTGGAAATTAATTGTTTGATATAATAATTTGTGTAAGAGTCCTCGACTCACCTTCGATTTCAACTTTGGTAATCTTTAGCCAGTGTGCCCAAATTATTTGAGTTTGTACTGTTTTAGTTATATTGCATTATCAAAGTTTTAAGAAAAATAAATAAACTAATCTTAGTTGTTATAATATGTAAGCATCCAAATCAAAATTATTTGGTATTAGATGGAGTTCAATATCTTTCAAGCACTAATGAAAAACTTTCATTCTCTAATGTGAGATACTCTCAACATACCCTCTCATATGTGGCAGCTTTTGAGCATCAAACTTGATACGTGAATAACATGACTATGATACCATATGAGAATGTGAGCATCAAACTCAAAGTCAATTTCTTTGAAGTATTGGCAGCCAATATAGACTTATAATACAACAAACCAACAAATGGGTATTAAAATTATTTTGATTAATTCTGACTTTCCTATGTTTATTAAGATCTACAAAATCAAAAAATAAGTAGGTTTCACATTACAATCCGCAATTCAATAGTTGAAAAACTACGATAATAAAGTGGTTGATCTCATAGTCATTCGTTCGCTCCTATATATGTTACTGACTTCCCGGATTCATAATTTAGAAAATAATCCAAGTACAAGTGAACATGTCAATAATTTAGGACTAATAATTTGCTTCTTCCTTTGTCTTAAAATGCCCTTCCTGTCCCAAAGAGCAGAGAAGGAATAATATAGAGCGAATAGTTGTGCTAGGCAGGGAAGACGATATATTTATGAAAATTCATGTTTGCTCTGGAACAATATAAACAAGAAGGGTTCAATAGTTTCCGAAACAAGTTCTCCAATTGGATCCTAACTCAGCAGTAAATCTATATGAGAAACTCCACTTCATGATGATTTTCTTCAAGTCTTTTAAGCGCAAGATTCGTTATACGGTCCCCGTTTGAATGACTATAGTTTAATATTTAGCGTATAGTCCGAACCAAGAAATAATTAGTCTCGAACCTCAAGACTTAGCTTAGCAATGGTCAAAGTCATGCGGGCTCAAAACCAATAATTTGGAAAATTTTATATATCAACGCATCCCCACCGTTAATCTATATATGCTCATTATACACCTATAAATATCCCTCCAAATATGAAGCTTTTCATTGCAACATACCCAATTATTATACTTTCTACCTTCCTAGCTATTGCAGCATCATCAATGGCATCAAAGTCGTCTCACATTTCTCTCTTCACATGCACTCTTCTCTTCATCCTCCTCTCTCTCCTCTCCCATGCAACTTCATCAGAAACCCACAACAAAAAAATACCCTCTTCTCCATTCGAGTTCCTTGAGCATCTCAAGGGATGCCACAAGGGGGACAAGGTCCAAGGCATCCAAAACCTCGGAAAATTTGGTTACTTAAGCAGCAACAATAATGGCCACTTCAATGATGATGATTTTGACGACCAATTGGAGTCTGCCAGGCAAAAAAAGGCACCCTCACCATCACCACGGAGGACACAGAGTTGCTCATTATTCTTTCTTCCAAGGAAACCCAAAATGGCCGGCCTCTAGGTATCACCTCACCTATGCTTTTCTTCAAGGCACCCCAGCTGAGGCCATGGGCCCAGTCTCCAGTGCTTTTCAAACATGGGCCGCCAATACACACTTCACCTTCAGTGAGGTCCAGAGCAATCAGAACCCAGATCTGACGGTCAGTTTTCACAGGGGCAATCATGGAGATGGGGCCCCATTTGATGGGCCAGGTGGGACCATAGCCCATGCATTTGCTCCCACAAATGGGAGATTTCACTACGACGCTGCTGAGGCGTGGGCTGTGGGTGCCGTGACCAGTGCTTTTGACTTGCAGAGTGTGGCTCTGCATGAAATAGGGCACCTTCTCGGGCTGGGGCATAGCTCTGTTCAAGGAGCTATTATGTTCCCCTCTATCGGCACTGGAGTGACCCAGCAGAGCTTGCATGGGGATGATATTCAAGGAATTAAAGCTTTATACAACACTTGATGATCATCAAGAATCTTAAAAGCTAAAAGCCTATACTTATCATTTTCCCCTTTTTATTTTGATCAAATAAAGGTACCTCACCTAAGAGTGTACTCAGATTTTCAAGAGCTGTATGTTTGAAGCTCATATTTTGAAGTTTTTAAGTGAATTTGTTTTCTGAAATTTCATTGAAATAAAAATTTGATTATGTTATGCCTCGCCTGCATTCAGATTAGAGTAAGAATCATTGAAAAAAACATACAATTCAGACATAAACTGAACCAATTAACGAGATACTTTACCTTCTTTTTTTTTGGTTACCTAAATACTGTACCTACTTTTTTTTAATGAATAATCTACCTATGTTTTTACATAAATAAATACCTATTTTTTATGTGAATAATCGACCTTTTTTTATGAATAATCTACCTATAATCTACATACCAATTTTTGTGTAAATAATCTACCTATTTTTTTAAAATATAAATCACGTTCCTTTAAGTTAACTTTATTAACTGAGTGGAAAATTTGTAGGATTAATCTATTATAAAATAATTAATGATTTTTTTTTGGTTCAAAATTTTAGGGATTTGATGAATATTGCTATGTTGAATATGAACTAAGGAGTTAATGACATGCTTCAAAATAAATTATAATTACATAATATAAAGGTAAATGGTATATAGTGTAATTTAGTTAATAATGCTTGGACATATCTATCTTACATGGCAACATATTTTAAATTTGGATTTTAGTTAGAGGTTTAATTGTAAGTGAATTTATGTCCGGGATATAAGAGTTGTAAGCACCTATATTGGCTTCGCTCTAAATCCTATGATATAAATCTTTAAAATCCATAAGTCTCTTTATTATAGAAATTCATAAATAAAATCCTGTAAATCATTACATTCTAATTAAATTTAGTGGACATTTTTTTGAGTAAAGAAATCCAATAGACTTTTTTAATCCCTAAATAGTCTTTTAAAATCTCAATTGAATACATCCCCCTTTAGTCTCCAACCTCAAGACTTTAGCTACCTGTGGTCAAAGTCATGATATTACTATGCCGGCTCAAAGCCAATAATTTGGAAATTTTTATATATCAACGTATCCCCACCGTTAATCTATATATGCTCATTATACACCTATAAATATCCCTCCAAATATGAAGCTTTTCGTTGCAACATATCCAATTAATATACTTTCTTCCTTCCTAGCTATTGCAGCATCGTCAATGGCATCAAAGTTGTCTCACATTTCTCTCTTCACATGCACTCTTCTCTTCGTCCTCCTTTCTCTCCTCGCCCATGCAACTTCATCAGAAACCCACAACAACAAAATTACCTCGTCTCCATTCGAGTTCCTTGAGCATCTCAAGAGGTGCCACAAGGGTGACAAGGTCCAAGGCATCCAAGACCTCAAAAAATACCTTGGAAAATTTGGTTACTTGAGCAGCAACAATGGTCACCTCAATGACGATGATTTTGACGACCAATTGGAGTCTGCCATCAAAACTTACCAAATTAATTACCACCTCAAAGCCACCGGAACATTGGATGCGAAAACCGTATCCAACATGATGATGCCACGTTGTGGTGTTGCAGATATCATCAATGGTACCTCCTCCATGCGATCAGGCAAAAAAAGGCACCGTCACCATCCCCACGGAGGACACACAGTTGCTAATTATTCTTTCTTCGAAGAAAACCCAACATGGCCGGCCTCTAAGTATCACCTCACCTATGCTTTTCTTCAAGGCACCCCAGCTGAGGCCATGGGCCCAGTTTCCAGTGCTTTTCAAACATGGGCCGCCAACACACACTTCACCTTCAGTGAGGCACAGAACAACCAGAACCCAGATCTGACGGTCAGTTTTAACAGGGGCGATCATGGAGATGGGACCCCATTTGATGGGCCAGGTGGGACCATAGCCCATGCATTTGCGCCGACAAATGGGAGACTTCATTACGACGCTGATGAGCGGTTTTCCGTGGGCGCCGTGAGTGGTGCTTATGACTTTGAGACTGTGGCTTTGCATGAAATAGGGCACCTTCTTGGGCTCGGGCATAGCTCTGTTCAAGGAGCTATTATGTTCCCCTCTGTCCGCGCTGGAGTGACCCAACAGAGCTTGCATGGAGATGATATTCAAGGAATTAAAGCTTTATACAACACTTGATGATCATCTCTTCTTGATCATCAAGAATCTTAAAAGCCATGAACTTCTCATTTTTCCCTTTTTATTTTGATCAAATAAAGGTACCTCACCCTAGAGTGTACTAAGATTTTCAAGAGCTGTATGTTTGAAGCTCATATTTTGAAGTTTTTAAGTGATTTGTTGTCTGAAATTTCATTGAAATAAAAATTTGATTATGTTATGCCTCGACTGCATTCAGATTAGAGTAAGAATCATTGGAAAAAACATATCATTCACACATAAACTCAACCTATTAACCAGAGTTTTTCTTCTGAGCTGGATGAAGCTCGAAACAAAGAGCTTATTTACAGTTTTCATTGTCTAAATCCAAATCCCTCCTGCTTCTGTAACACGCAGACAAAAGTACATAAAAGAGAAAGCTCAAAGCACTCAACGAGGCCAAAAACCAGTAGTATTTGTCCAGCCGAGCTTCACTCATGTCATCAGAGAACCAGCTCTGCCTTCCGTTCGAACTTGTAACAGCCTCAACGGTCGCAATCAAAAGGCTGCTCAAGTAGCTTCCCACCCCGAAAACACTAGTGTACAGCGCAAAGGCCATCGTTCTCATTCTTACGGGAACTTCAGAGTAAAAAAATTCTTGCATTCCAACAACAGTGAAAATGTCTGAAATTCCCAAAAGAATGTACTGAGGCAGCAGCCAAAAGATGCTAAACGGGACAGTCTCAGAATGGGCTCCCAGAGCTTCCATTTCTCCGCTGATGTGGAGCCTTCTTGTTTCCACAACTGCTGCACTGGCCATTGCTAGGACTGAAATAAACATCCCAATCCCCATCCTCTGCATCACGCTGATACCCTTTTCGTGACAAGTAACCAGTCGTGTAATCGGGATCATAATTTTGTCGTAGAGAGGCATCAAGAGGATTATGGAAAGAGTGATGGCACTCTGTAGAGTTGCTGGTGGGATCTTGAATTTGCTTCCAATGTTTCTCTTCATGGTCATGCCTTGTTTGGTAAAGAATGTGGGAGGTTGTTGGAAAATCACTGCAAACATCAAAAGCATTATCCAGATGGGCAGAAGCCTCAGCAGCACTTTAGCATTTTCAAGCACATAGAAGCCGCTTTTGGGATTCTCAACCAACCCCTCATTGGTGCTGAAATTTTGATGACAAAGCGGTTTCTCTTGAAGCCTATATATAATTAACCAGAAAAAACAGATACGTATGGCATCAGAATTCATGCACATTTTTTGTAAAACAGAGTTCAAGAGTTAGAAACTAGACTTACTCTAGCTCAGTAACATAACTTTTATTTGGTAATGTGATTCTGCAATATTTCCTTAGTTTTAATGCAGTTGCCTTGATGCTTTGAACCATGTTGACAATAGGCTTATAGTCCATGGCCTCGCTCTCTCTGTAAGTATAGATTCGGCTTCCACAAGAGAACACCACGACCGACGTAATCATCGATATCATGGGGATTGCAAAACCCAGAATCCAACCAAAAGTGTCTTGAATGTAGGACATGAGAGTGATGCCCAGGAGGCTGCCACTGCAAACACCAAAATACCACCATTGAAAGAACACGCTCTTTTTGTTGGACTTTTGCTCATCTTTGCTGCTAGGCAGTTCCTCTTCGCTGTCCAGTTGATCTGCTCCAAATGCTTGCAGAGACGGGTTATATCCACCTTGACCAAGAGAAATTAAATACAGAGACCAAAACAGAAATGAGGAATTAGAACTTGTTTTGTTTGCAGCAGAAGATGCCCTGGTCAATGCTGTTGATGTCAAGGCCACAAGCCCCTAAAAAACAAAGCCATACAGACTCATAAATTATACAAGTGTGACATGACGAAGCAAGCACACACTAAAATCAAACTATCTTCAATTATCTTGACCAGACAGCCCAAATATTCTAATGAAAATAAGATTTGGTGACGATGACTCAGGCTCCATCCATCTTAATCCATCATCTGAAGCATCTTGATCAGACAAATTCCAGAAAATTACAAATTAACCATAATAGTTTCTGGTAAGTTTTAAATTCTTTACCAAAAGAAGAGACAAGAGGTAGAACCAAAACTAGTAAGAAAGAAAGAAGAAATAGACTTACTGCAACATAGAGGAAAGAAGAGGCCAAAATGGTGGGATATCGATCCCAATATGAGTCAACAAAAGGTGCAACTAAGAGAGGCAGCATGGACGTGAAGCCGCACCAACAGTTAACCGTCTTCGCCGCCGCAGAGTTGCTCATTTTCACAACATCAGTTAGATAAGTTACTAGATTGGATGCCACTCCCTTGTATGCAAATCTCTCCATACCAGCAATCACTATTATGAAGAAGCAGACAGAAAAAAGTACTAGATTAAATGTGGCAAAGACATTAAGTTCTTTCTAACTTCATCATTGAAAGCCAAAGAAGTAGAAACAGAGCTCCCTAGTCAATGGAGGACCATTAAATTACAGGATAAATTAACCTATCTTCCTGGTAAAACTGATGATCATCATGGGGCCCCTCCATTATCATATCAAAGCTATTAAAAAAAGTAGTTGCAGCATATCATAATATCATAATAATATGATGAGAACCCCATAAATAATTACCTATGAGGAGAATGCATGAGTTGCCAAGTGTTTTGCCTCCTGATCCAGCCATGAGAGGTAATTATGGATGTTTTGGCTTTGGGGTTAATGAGGAATCAAAAAAGGAGGAAACCTGAAAGCCACACAAAAAAACTCTCCTATAAATCTGTCATCAGCTGCAGAGAGAGAGAGAGAGACTAAACTGTTGTTTTCATCTACTCACCAACAAACAATCGTGCAAAAACTTCTTCATTATTGGTTCTCTGTTTCGTTCCTTTTTACAAACACAACATCAAAAGGCTTTGTATTAATAATGGTACACTCGGAAAATCACTAGGCTCTCTCTCCCAGCAATATTAATGCTTGCACTATTTATAAGAATGAGAAAAAGCAAAACCCCACTTTACTTATTTTTCAGTTTTGGCTTCGTCCCAAAAAAAATATATATTTTTCAGTTTTGGCATGGTGTCATCATGGCGACGTGACCGAGAAAATAATGTCTGATGCAACAAATTAAACCCCATGCGTCACTCTGAATTTATTCACGGTTTGATCAATATATCATTTGGATGTATGTAGCCACTTAACGGTACACGTGGAGCTAGCCTTTGACACGTAGGATATGGCCTGCTTGTTCCCAACTGTGACAACAAAGATTCCCTAGCTAGGTCAATTATCAAAAGGAATAAATAGACTTTCTCATGCAATTGCAAACAAGTACTTGTTGTGAGTATAGGAATGAAAAATGAAATAAATCTAGATTTCGGAAGTTAATCAAATATGAAATGCTTTTGCTTATGTTGTTAGATTATGAATTTGAATTAGATTATGAATTTGAATTATCGAGTCGTATACACATAATTATTTCCATATTATTCAGATTCAATCAAAGATATTGATAAGCACCATCCCACAAGATAAGACCCCATGACGATAAGAAAGTAGCATCTTTATCCTACGCACCAAACCACCACTTTTGACCGGGCCAAACTCCATTAATGATCATGCAACTTTTGCCATTTTTAATGTACGGTTTTCATTTTCCTTTCATTTCTTTTGGCAAACTAGTTGGTTCTCGGATCAGTCTGTTACGAGTTGTTTGATATATTTTTTCTGTCCAAATCCGCAAGTAATGCAAGAAAAAGCAAAGAAAAAGTTTGAGTGCGGTTTGTATGCGTTACGTTTAGAGATTACTTGTACAAAGAGACAGATTGATGAGCATGCGTTACGGTTGAAGGGAAAAGCATGCATATGACACACATGGACACACAACCGACATACGCAGACACACAGTTCACACACAGACACACATGTTCATCTTCTTATAAAAATACAGATAGAGAGAACCAGAGTTTTTCCAGTGCTAGCTGACGAGGATGGCTGCTACGTATGAAGAAACTAAGAAAGAAAGAAAAAATCAAAATTAGATAAGCCCAGCTGATGAATAAATGGTCTCGGAATGGACAGATGGCCATCATTGGCAGTGAGTATATGGAGCTTCGTCGGTGCTGGAGGAGTTGTTTATAGCTTTTCATTTGGGTGCCTTGCTACGATGGATACCACTTTAACATCTTTATGGATACCGCCACTAGCTAGTGATTTGTATAGTGAAAGATGTTTTAAGACAATTTAAACAAACCGTCAACACACCACCAGGGCCTAGCTAGAAATTCTTGTGTGCCATGGTCAGATGTCGTTCACGTTTACGTCTACTTCTGTTATAACACGTGTGCTTTAATTACATAATATGTGAACTAGTAGGACTATGTGGTGGTACAACTTGATCACACCCAGATTATTTCTTAAGCATCAATTACAATATTAGTTAAAATATAACTCTAAATAATCTTAAATTTATAGTACTGGACCCCAAACCTTACATATTAGCTTCTATCTCCGCCACTGATCACACCCAGAATTCTTTAGTAACTAAGAGTCAAGTGCACGTGGAAAATACCCTTTATTCTCTAATTTGAGAATATATATATATATATAATTCCAAGAGGGGACAGTGTAGTTGAGTTGACACACGTATGCAAAGCAACATCGGGACATGAGTGCGCACAATTGCTTGGATATTCCTTCGATTCACAACACAATCTCTATATATATTCCATCTTATGATACCTATCCATCCATCAAAGTAGTACATGTATTTTGGACAAATATCTGTTTGATATTTTGAATGACTTTTATACATTTTTATTAATTAGGTGAAGTGTGATCGGTTTTTATTCATAAAGTGATATTCTAAATTATACTCTGATATACAAGGTGGGAAATCGAATTTGAGCATAGAAGAATGGACACACTACCTTCACCAACTAACCTAACTCACATTTAACTCAATTTTGATTTTCTTTTTTCAAAAATGCTAATTATTTCTTGTCTTGAATGGAAATTTATGCCTAAGATATAAGTTAGGGGTGGCATTTTAGACCCAAAAACTCCAAAAACCAACCGACATTTAACCGCAATGGAACCACAATCGCGGGAAATCAAACCGCATTTGCGGTATGAAGAACCGAACCTTGCGGTTGCAGTATTTGATTTTCACAACTTGCGGTTATCGCAAACCGTGACTATATTTTTTAAAAATTGCATTTTATTGTTTAATCGTAGCCGTTGTATAACAAGACCACTTATCTTGTAAGTAATTAGTTTATTTATGCTTATGTTATTTATGCTTCTTCTTATAATAAAATATACTAAACTTATGTTGTTTTATTTGTAGATAGCATTGATGCTCAAACAACACAACGGGGTCCTTCAAATCCACTCACCACCACCAACACTTGAGTTTGTAACATTTGTGCATTGCATTTCCTTTTAGTTTGTAACTTTAATTAACTTTGAATTGAATTTTTCCTTTGGGTTGTAACTTTAATTCATTTTGCATTGCATTTTCCTTTTGGTTTGTAACTTGAAAGGATTTGGAATTGGAATGTTTGAGAAGTTGAGGTTGTGAATGCTTGAGAAGTTTAACTTTAATTGGAATGCTTGGAATTGTAACTTTAATTTTCTTTAGGTTGTTGTGAATGCTTGAGAAGTTGAGAAGGTTGTGAATTTATATATGCTTGAGAAGTTGAGGTTGTGAATTTATATTTTTGGGTTAAAGTATGCTTGAACTCAAAACGATTCAAAAGAAGCATCAAAACTAGGCCTAAAATGTGGAAGATTGGATTTTTATGACAAAAAAAGAACTTGCGGTTTTAAACTGCTAATTCATGGTAACCGACCGCAAAAAGCCGTCTGTTTGTGGTTTCAAAAATCACCATACCGCAAATAATCAGTCAGTTTGCAATTTGGACAAAAATTCATGATTACCGAACCGCAACCACCTCTAACATAAGTTACGTGAAGTGCTGAAATTAATAATAGAATTAGTGCCTTTCTCTTTCATGATCACCTCATCGTCATATTATTAGTATATACACATGGTTCTCATGTTGTTCTTTTCGTCAATCCAATCAAAGCTTCTTCATTTCGATTATTGTGTTTTCTTTGCGACTGTACGTCAATCAAAATGGCCTACTTTTTTACTGAATTGATATATATACTTGTGTGTTCAAAAAGAGGTCAAAATGCAGTTCAACTCCTCTAATCATCAAAACATCACCTTTTATGTTTTCTTTCTTTAAAACCTAATTTGATGTATCATATGAGTATTTGAAAATACTTTTGACCCAAAAAAAACAAACAAGGAATTATCAATCACTTTATCATATAAAATATATATAGCGTAACAAAAACAAAAACAAGAACTTGACGATCACACACACATATATACGTATTCGAAAAAATGTAAGCACATACTGGTTGATACGCTAATCATGAAGCTTTGCACAAGAAATTCTGATCTCTATGAATTATCAAATGCAATTGCACGTTCCTTCAATAGCCTCCAAACTCCTTCATTGACGGCACCAAAATAAAATTGTTTGTTGAATCACGAAATGGAATAGATGTCAAGATTAATGCAGAGATGAGAAAACAGTGGGAAAAAAAAAAAAAAAAAGAAAGGGGAGGCCTTAGGGTGACTCGAATCGAAGCTTGTTGGAATTATATAAATTTTTTTCTTTTTTCAACATCTCCATTCGCCTCACACAAGAGTTGCAGTTCTTGCCATTAAAGCCATTAATTTGGAACCAAAAATTCTAGCCATCTTTTGTTAGGAAATTAATTGGGTAGACATGGCATTAGCGATGAAAGTTTGAAACCAGAGTTTTTTACCCTATCTTAACTTGCTCTTCAAGCTCCCAAAGGTTTTTTTTTTTTTTTTTTTAAAAAAAATTAAAAAATTACCTTTTATTAGCATGCTATCTCTTTACTGCTCTAATTACTATCACATATATGCTAGCTAGCTAGAGGAATGCTTTTTATAAAATTAAAAAAAACTTTATGATGCTCTTTGATAATAAAATTTACCTTTTCCATATTAAACTAAAAAATAAAAAATTAGGCAAATAACCCACTAGTATAATGGTTTGGAGCAAATGCTCCTCTAAGGAAAGGCCCTAGATTCGAGTCATAGTATTAGCATCCGTGTAAGATCCTAAAAAATAAAAACTTAGATATATATTTCTTTTACCAACTAGTTATTATTATTATTATATAGTATATATATAGAGGAGGTCGCATAAAAGAAATGTTGGGCTTTATGTCCACATTAGTCATAGGCAATGCCAGGTTTTCTTCTTCAACCCACAACCAAAAGTATCTAGAGAAGGCCCATATTTGAGCGTTCTTCTCGATCATCAAGACAAGTGTTGCAACAAGTTATCCGCATGCAAATTCTCGGTATATCCAGTGCGGATGGAACGGAAGAAGGGAACATGACAGCTCCTTCAACAGAGCTATATGCGCAAGTGTCCAGTTTCATGCAAAGCCCACACCTCATGAGCATAATTTTTTATACGGTTTTGGCGTCTAATGTTCCAGGTACTGGCTGGTAATTGAGCTGGTAGGTTTTGATGGCTGACTGACTCTAACTCTAAGATGTTGTCAAAAGCATCATCATTGGAAGAATGGTGGGTGATGATGTAATTTTTTTTTTTTTTTTTTTTTTTGGTGGGTTCATTTGTGACGACGTTGCATGGGATGGGAGAGAGGAGAGAAAGGAGGATGATGAGTAGGAGAGTTATTGTGAAGAGAGAAGGATGAGACCAGAGAATGACACATCTCTTGGTGTAAATGCATGGGCTAGGGTCCCGCCTGGGCCATCAAACGGATAGCCATCTCCATGATTACGCCTCTGAAAACTGATCTTCAGATCTATTCTCGGATAGCTTTTGACCTGAGTGAACCTGAACATTGTGCTGTTGGCCCATGTTTTAAATGCACGTCTAACTGGCTCCATGGCCTCAACTGGGTAGCCTTGAAGAAAAGCATAGGTGAGGCGATACTTAAAGTCTTAGACGCTGGCCATTTTGGGTTTCCTGGGAAGTAAGAATATTGAGAAACTGTGAGTCCTCCGTCGTAGTGGTGAGGCTGGTGCTGCGTGCTGGTGCATGTGCAGTTTCTTTCCTGATGATATCATGGAGGTGGTGCCATTGATGATATCTGACACACCACATCGAGGCAGCATCATACTTGATACAGTTTCACCATCCAACGTTCCAGTGGCCTCGATGTTGTAAGTGATTTGGTAAGTTTTGATGGCTGACTCCAATTCGTCGTCAAAATTAGCATCATTGTTTGACTGGCCATTCAAGTAACCAAATTTTTGAAGGTAGCTTTTGAGGTTTTGGATGCCTTCAACTTTGTCACATTTTGACACCCCTTAAGATGGGCAAGAAACTCAAATGATGTTTCTGTGTTGCGGTTTCTTGACGATGATGCATTTGAGAGGAGAGGAAAGAGGATGAAGAGGAGGAGGGTAGTGATTATGAAGCAACAAAAATGAAATTTTGATGATGCCATTGCCATTTGCATTGATGCTAGCTATAGTAGCAAGAAATGCTTTTGGTTTCGAATATGTTGTGGAAAAGCCTCGTGGAGAAAATTTCATGCCAAATTTTGTGAAAGATCAAGTTCCGCTTGTACAAAAATGACTTTGGTTTGTAGTGGAAAATTTTGAATAAAGAGTTAAGGAATAGAGAGATGTGTTGGTACAAGCGAGGGACAACTTTCGAAGCAGCGAAAATCTTACCAACGAGGTAAATTATTTGTAATTGCCGTTTTATTAAATATAATGTCCTTTTTTTTCTTGAAATTTTCTTGCATTTCCAATTTTTTATTTTTATAGATTATGCAAGCACAAATGTGGTTCGATGCCATTGGCCAAGGCAAAAAATCTTTCAACAATCACCAATGTTGGGAGGTAGTGAAAAATTGTTCGAAATTCAAAATTATTCCCACAAGGCCGACCGTTGTGTTGAATGAGACGCCGCTCCACGATTCAACAACATCACATTAGCCGTTGGATTCCCCGAATTTGGGATAAAATAATCTTACAAAAGATTCTTACCCTAAGAATGCCTATGTCTGTCCATGGCTGACTTGTGAATCACGGTGGCAGCCTTGGCTTGATAGATGGAGCATACCCACTGCCATGGCAACTTGATCATCATCTCCTTCCTCATCCCTTTCTACTTCAGCTCGTTTGTGTCTTCTTTCTTAAATTTCTCTCTATTGCCTCTCCAAGCACCTCCTCGTGTAAGACATTGAGAGTGGAATGTGTTTTCTAAAATCTGAGAAATGAAAGGATAGAGAGGATATGGTGTGAGAAGTCTGAGTTGAGGCTCTTGTTTTATATAGGGATTTAGAATATAGAGATGACACGTGGCGTAATTTTAAGAGGGTGAAAATCTTATCTAAAATCTGATATTTGTATTTTATAATAAATATTGACACGTGGCAACCGAGAATCTTATCTGAAATTTGAGATGTGAATTTTATAATAAATATGGATATGTGGCAACCGAAAATCTTATCTGAAATATGTTATGTGAATTTATAATAAATATTGACATGTGATAATCGAACATCTTATCCAAATTAATCGTTTAAGTAAAAAAATTAATTAATTAAAGTGAATAGTATTTGCCCTTTATCATGACAATGAGTGGAAACACAACAAGCCTTTTGCAAGGGCTAGCACTATTTACATGAATAGTAAAAGTCATTGCCTCCTCTTGCCTTTTGCCATGGCAAATGGGTAGAAATGCTCTAAGACAACCGTTTTCCATGCATGGATTTACCAAACATGGAAAAACAATTGATTTCTCATCCTTAAGCCTCATTTCTCATGAACCAAAAGGGGCCAAAAAGAATTAGAGCGCCTAATTGAAGAAAGAAGTCATTAGCTAGTTACTTATTATTTTCTAAAGGGTATCCCGAACCTCTGCATTTAGAAATTGTGCATTTATTCACATTTCATAAAATCTAGACCATCGAAATGATCCAGTGCTTGAGAGTGTGCACATCATCCATTTGATATATTTATAATTTTCTTTCAAAATTGACGGTAATAGTTCATCCATCTCCATCTCCATCCTCATCCTACCCATGTCTCTCTTAATTCTTCCTCTGTCTTTGTATTCTGGTCTTTCTTTCTTTCTTTTTTCTTTTGGTTTCTTCTTCTGCTTTAATGTGTATCAATTGAAGATGGTTATTGTAACTCCAGCATTGAAGAAAGAAGTCATTAGCTAGTTACTTATTATTTTCTAGAGGATATCCCGAACCTCTGCATTTAGAGATTATGCATTTATCCGCATTTCATAAAATCTAGACCATCGAAATGATCCAGTGCTTGAGAGTGTGCACATCATCCATTTGATATATTTATAACTTTCTTTCAAAACTGACGGTAACAGTTCATCCATCTCCATCTCCATCTCCATCTCCATCCTCATCCTACCCATGTCTCTCTCAATTCTTCCTGTGTCTTTGTATTCTGGTCTTTCTTTCTTTTTTTCCTTTTGGTTCTTCTTCTGCTTTAATGTGTATCAATTGAAGATGGTTATTGTAACCCCAGCATTGAAGAAAATTAAACTGAAATCAATTGGGTATTTTCCTGATCAATTTGGGCTTTTCTCGATGACTAGACTACAACTTTTAGATTAACAACTTGCAATAACTTTGGGCTTTTCTCGATGACTACAACAACTTGCAGATTGGAAGATTTTTTAATTTCTCAAATTAAGGTTATTTATTTATTTAAAGAAATGGATGTATTCTAGCTATTTTAGGCTTTTTAACAAATCATAATTAATACTGATGGAAGGAAAACAAGATTATTAGCCAAAATTTGTTCATATTGTAACAAAAATAGGAGTGAGGACGACATGAGAAAGAAGATGAGTGTGCGAGTTGAGAGGGAGGAGGAAGATACAAGTAACGTCGTCAGTTTTATATAAAAAGGAAATAAACTTATTGTAGACGGCATTCTCATAAGCATTGGATTAGTTGAATGGTTTAGATTTTATGAAATGTGGGTAAATGCACTGTTTTTAAATGTAAAGGCTCGAGATGGGATTTTTCTCACACACACGACCAATATGTCATGAGAATTTGAACTTTAGGATATGAGAATGTTTGTGAAAGAGTTAAAAGTGTTTTATGACAATCAAAACTACTTTTGACAATGCCTGATAAAGTTTAGAAATGTTTTTGAGTCGTAGAAGCACTTTCTGAGAAAGTACTGCACTTAGATTTATTATGAAAATTTTAACATCTTTATAATGAAATATTCTTGCTAAAAACGCTAATGAACATAAGTGATTTCTAGAGAAACAATCCCAAACGAACTGTTATGGGAGGAATCAATCCCAAATGAGCAGTTATTGTGTCATCCCCGGTTGTCCGGTCAAATCAAATGCCCCAACCAGAAGGCAAACTGTAGCATATAGACTCTCCAGAAGCAATGGACCATCAAATGGGAAATAATAGGAAAAAAATTCAATCCAACGGTCATCAGCATCCATACCCATAGATGAAATGCAAGTTGGGTTCAACGGACTCGTCACTCCATAGACCCCGCCGAGAAAAGTCTCTCCTTCCTCGGACCCTTTGCTGGGTCTGAGAGACTCTATTCGGATCCATCCGACCGTCACTGACCTTTGGAAAAGTCTCAACGTCCTTAAACTCAAACCTCCAGAGGCCCCAACCAAACCATCTCCAACCAGCAACCAGCAAACATGGCCGATCACGACCACAACCACCACCACCACCAGCACAGGCCTCACCGCCTCTCACTCCCTCAACGCCCCACCACCTTCGCCGCTACACCCACCGCTTTCCCCACCACACCCACCACGTCTAGACAATACCCTGTTTACCCCTTCTCATCGTCTTCAACCCCAATCGCAACTCCGACCAAACATCGCCTCTCTTCTCTCAACCCCAAACCATTCAACCCCAACAACAACAGCAAGTCCTCTCTTTCATTTCTCTTCTTCCTCCTTCTCTCTCTTCGCTCCCTCTATTCCCTCCTTCCGTTTCTTCGCTCCTCCCCTTCTTTCTCTCTCTTCCCCTTCTCTTTCCTTGTCTCTCTTCTCTCTTTCCTGCTAACCCTCTCTTGCTCCCTCTTCACCTCCTCCTCCTCCTCTTCTTCCAAAGACCCGTTTCACCAAAAGCAAAACCAACCCATCTTCTCTTTCACCCTGATCACTCAATCCCAGCACAGACTCTTGGTCGCCAAATCGATTCTTCTCGCCGTCGTCTTCTTGCTTCGTTTTCAGGCGCTTCGATATTGCGGCGCCGCCGCCATGATCCTCGCTGAATTGTCCGGAAACGTTGCCGCACGGTTCCTGGCCGAGGGCCGGGACTCGAATCTCGGTGGCGATCGGAATCGGTCCTCCAAGGTTCGTGGGTTCCTCGCTCTGTTTTCTGGGCTGCTTTTGTTATCTTTGAGTTGGGATCGGATTGAATGCTTCCCATTTTCTGCTAAGTCGGTTGAAAGTTTGGGACTTTCGGTGTTTCCAAGAGTGGATTGTGTTAGAATTTGGCCAATGTTGCTTCCATTTCTATCTGGGTTTTTGGGGTGTTACGAGCGTGTTTCGATGAATTGGGGGACAATTAGGCAATTAGGTCGGAAGAGGGTTCGTTTAATTTCTTTGTTCTTTACAACTGTAGTGCTTTTCATTCCTGCTGTTGTTAGTGTTTTCATGTTTGAAGCTGAGGGAGATGGAGTTTCCATTGGAAATTTGGCTTGGCCTCTGGCAAACACTGTTGTTTTTGGGGTGCTTCTGAGTGAAAGCTATGGTGATGACAAGTCAGTGAGTTCTAAAGATTTCCGGAAAGAGTATTTGGTTACATTTTTATGCACTCTTGTTTTGGAGTTGTTTTATTTTCCTGAACTATCACTTTGGGGACTTTTGCTCTGTGGTTTGTTACTATATGTTGCTGTTAGGGAATTGGATCCTTATTACTCAAATTATCTTGAACTGGGGATGGACTCTTCTGAATCATTTACTACTGCCATTATGAAGCCTATTAGACACATTTTGAGTGAGAGGAAGTCTCGCAAGATTGCACTTTTCCTTCTGATCAATACTGCATACATGTTTGTGGAATTTGCTGCTGGGTTCATGAGTAATAGTCTAGGGCTGATATCAGATGCCTGTCACATGTTGTTTGATTGTGCTGCCCTGGCAATTGGGCTATATGCTTCGTATATTTCACGTTTGCCTGCGAATCATCAGTTTAATTATGGTCGTGGGAGATTTGAGGTTCTTTCAGGATATACTAATGCTGTTTTCCTGGTGTTGGTTGGAGCATTAATAGTGTTGGAGTCGTTTGAGAGGATTTTGGACCCTCAGGAGATATCAACTAGCAGTTTATTAGTTGTTTCAATTGGAGGTCTTCTTGTCAATGTGGTTGGCTTAGTCTTCTTTCACGAGGAGCATCATCATGCTCATGGTGGATCTGGATCATGTTCCCACTCCCACCATCACCAGCATTCGCATGAATCTGTTGGACACGATCATGGAGGTCATGGGAAGCATGAGGAGTCTATACCTATTTCCATTGAATGCCATGAAAATTCATGTTCCGGCCATGATGACCATCATGAACACCAACATGGCAGTTATATCGATTCTAAAGACCACAATTTCGGGAGCAATGAGTGCCATGATCACAATGGCCACAGTCACCAGCACGACCACCATGGACACAGTCACCAGCACGACCACCATGGCCAGAGTCACCAGCACAACCACTATGGCCAGAGTCACCAGCACGACCACATTGGCCAGAGTCACCAGCACGACCACATTGGCCACAGTCACCAGCACGACCACCATGGCCACAGTCACCAGCACGATCAGCACGATTACGCCCGCCAGCACGAACACCATGACCACTCCTGCCAGCACGAACACCATGACCATGCCCACCAGCATACTCATTCTTCTGAAGGCAATAAAGTGGCGGAATCTCACATTCGAGGGGCAGGTTTTCAGCTGAAAGAACTGTCAACTGATGGAGAAAAAACAGCTAAGCATCAGCACCACCACATTGACCACAACATGGAAGGAATATTTTTGCATGTTTTGGCTGACACCTTGGGAAGTGTCGGAGTTGTTATATCAACTCTCTTGATTAAGTACAAGGGATGGCTTGTTGCTGATCCTGCCTGCTCGATATTTATTTCTGTCTTGATTATATCTTCAGTTATCCCATTGCTGAGAAACTCAGCAGAAATCTTGCTCCAAAGAGTTCCCAGAGCACATGAGCAGGATATGAGAAAAGCTCTTATTGATGTTAGGAAGATACGGGGGATTTCTGGCATTCGAAACTTGCATGTATGGAGCTTCACCAACTCAGAAGTAGTGGGGACTCTCCATCTTCATGTTTCAACAGACATTGATAAGGCTTCTGCAAAGGCACAGGTGTCACATGTACTGTACGAAGCTGGAATCAAGGATTTAACATTGCAGTTGGAATGTGTTGGACAATAGCTTTATAACTTTTGATGATTTTCTTCACCTTGACAGAACTAACAGTGAGAGAGTAGGCCATTTGTTGTGGACTCAAAGTGATTTTCTGAAAATTGGCTGATAAACTCCTTCAGTGAGCCTGTTGGGGATTACAAATGGGTCCTGCAGCGCTTCTTTTGTCATCGTTCTGGAACTCTTCATGTACATCTTGAAGCTCAGAAAAACATGAGATGGATGTTACCAAAGGTTAACAGCATTATGATACCAATGGTTAACAGGATTATGATACCAATCTTCTCTGCTTGGAGATCAGCATGCATCGCATTGATAGTTCTTGTTTGTGTTTCGTGTTAATTGTGTTTGTGTGGGCATGTAAAGAAACATGCAAAGGGATTGGATGTGTAACTTTTTTTGGCAGGCAATGTATGTAGTTTGTGGTTCATATCCATGAATCATTTGGATTTTCTTTTTCGTTGGTTAAAAGCACGATTTAAAGATGTATCACCTGCTGGTATAATAATCTACCAGGACGTGGAAATTCACAGAACGCATGTAATTTCGATCAGTCATGTCTCTAATTTTTCCATACAAAACCAGTAAATTTACTTAGTTTCCTGCACCTCTTGGGCACTCAATTCCACAAAGACCATTATTAAATCTGCAAGCAGTCGTCTTCTTAGCGAAAAGGACAGAAAAGCAAATAATCGTTTAATGTTGGGATGGCAAGGCGCAACCGAAAACGAGGAAAACGTTAACAACTAAGAAAAGAAATGTAAGTATAAAAATTATGACAAAGACCCGCAGGAGAGGACGCTAGAGAAAAGTTTAAAGTCCATTGAAAAAACAATGCATGCATGAGTCCATACTTAACACTTCTGTGTCGACTCAGTGAGTGTCTGTGTGACAGTTGACTTAAACATTGCTGATCATGGCCGTCCCTGTTCCTTCTCGTCAGCTCTTCATCGCGGGCGAATGGAGAGAACCCCTTCTGGAGAAACGGATCCCAATCATCAACCCCGCCACTGAAGAGATTGTAGGTATGTAGTCTTTCATTTCAACTTCGAATTATATACGTGTACAGAAATCATGGACCAAGTTTAATTTCAGCAGTTATTTGCTCTTTATTTTTATTTTTTCAGGGGACATAGCAGCTGCTACTGCTGAAGATGTGGATATGGCAGTGGATGCTGCTCGCACGGCGTTCTTCAGTAATGAAGGGAAGGATTGGTCCTCTGCTTCTGGTGCTTATCGTGCGAAGTTTCTTCGTGCCATTTCTGACATGGTATATTATATATTAATCTCATGATCATAATTGTTAATATACAGACCAGCTCCGCAATTTTATTTTTTTTCTTGACCTTCTTCTTCTTCCTATTTCCATGCAGATTTTGGAGAGAAAGTCTCTACTGGCCAAACTTGAAACAATCGACACTGGCAAGCCACTAGATGAAGCAATATCTGATATGGTATATACACTAGTACAGTCTTTGTTGTATATTAGAGTATGGTTAATTTATCAAATTTTTTCTAAGTTATTAAGTGGGCTTAATTATGTCCAATTCAGGAAAATTGTGCTTCTTGCTTCAAGTATTATGCAGAGCTTGCAGAAGCATTGGATTTGAAGCAAAAAATTACTGTGTCTATACAGCAGCAGTCATTCAAGACCCATGTCCTTAAGGAACCCATTGGAGTTGTTGCCCTTATTCCTCCTTGGTATCTTTTACTTATTCCATTTCCTTTGTTCATCTATTTGCTTTCCTCTTTGTTTTACCTTCTTATTCTGAAAATTGTACTTTTTTATAAATGGAAAAAATATAGTCAATTAATTTCATCCGTGTGCTGAAGGAACTACCCTCTTTGGATGGCTACCTGGAAGGTCGCTCCTGCTCTGGCCGCCGGATGTACTGCTATACTCAAGCCATCCGAATTGGCATCTGTGTGAGAGTTTCACATCTATTTTTCGATTGCTCTTCTCATTATGTTTCCTTAACTAGACTCTGGGTTTGTCATCCTAATATTATTTGCAGGACTTGTTTGGAGTTGGCAGAGATTTGCAGACAGGTGGATCTTCCTTCTGGCGTCCTTAATGTTGTGACTGGGTTAGGCTCAGCAGCTGGTGCCCCTCTGTCATCTCATCGTCATGTTGACAAGGTCTGGCTTTGAATTCTCGTTTCAAAATTTTCAAAACCCTGCATAAGTCACTCATGCAGTTTCTTTCCAATTGTATCTTGATCTGGTGAAATTAAGTAACTTTTCGTATTAATCAGATAGCATTTACTGGAAGCACAGCAACAGGAATTAAGGTCATGACAGCTGCAGCTCAATTGATCAAGGTCTTGTCCTACACTTTTTGAATATGCAAGTATTGCAATCTCCAAAATCACAAACATCAATTCTCTTTCCCTTGTCTTCTGATCTAGTATATTGCTTTTTGCAGCCTGTATCATTGGAACTTGGTGGAAAGAGTCCAATTCTTGTGTTCGAGGATGCAGACCTTGATACTGGTAAGTGTTTTGGGTAGGGAAAAAAAATTTACTTTCTAATAAGATGCTGGAAACTTCATCACATTATATTTTGGTTACTGGTATATCATCTTTGAGAGCCTAAGCGTGATATAACTGAATAATGGAACAGCTGCAGAATGGACTATCTTTGGCTGCTTTTTTACAAATGGTCAAATCTGTAGTGCAACATCTCGTCTTCTTGTTCATGTAAGCATGAGAAGCAGACCATTTTGTTGTCTCCCTAAACCCTAAACCCTATATTCTTTCTAGTTAAGTATCAACAATTCTCATAACGCGCCCCAATTATGTCAGGAAAGCATTGCAGCTGAATTCTTAGAAAAACTTGTTGACTGGAGTAAGAACATCAAAATCTCTGATCCCATGGAAGAAGGTTGCAGGCTTGGTGCCATTATAAGTGAAGGACAGGTATTAATATTGGCTGATTTTAGCTCTGTCACTCCATTTTTCCTTTGCATGCAACAAAGAGTGTAGTGAAGGACGACGTTTTATTTTAGCAGAGATGTCAAATTTGAGCCCTACTGAATAACAATTGTTCTGTTTTCTTTAGTATGAGAAGATCATGAGTTTCATTTCAACAGCCAAGAGCGAAGGTGCAACCATTCTATATGGAGGTGCCCGTCCTCAAGTAAAAACCTGTCTGATTCTCACTTTCTCGAATATAAATATCATGCCAGCATCTTCTCTTGTAGTCTTCTAAACCACGTTGTATGGATGAATGGCAGCATCTTAAGAAAGGGTTTTTCATTGAACCAACAATCATAACAGATGTTAGCACCTCAATGTCAATTTGGAGGGAGGAGATTTTCGGACCGGTTTTATGTGTCAAAACATTCACTACGGAGAATGAAGCCATCGAACTAGCAAACGACACTGAGTGAGTAAAATGTTTTTGCTCCAGCACTTGTCTGCAAACTTGTTTTTCCCTATTTGACAAGCAACCAATATTTGATGTTTCTGTCTCTGCCTCATAGCTATGGCTTGGCGGCTGCTGTGATTTCAAAGGATTTGGAAAGGTGTGAACGCTTCACCAAGGTAAGACGATCATACGTAGCAATCTCAAGCTGAGTTCTACTTACATATATCTTGCATGTTTCCAGAGAAACATTTGTTTTTGGTTTATGTTTTGCAGGCTGTGCAGTCAGGGATTGTGTGGATAAACTGCTCACAGCCCTGCTTCAATGAAGCCCCCTGGGGAGGCAACAAGCGCAGCGGAATTGGGCGTGAACTTGGAGAATGGTAAGGCACATTCAGAGTTTCCAAGCAAGGGCTTTCCTTACTTGGATGGTTGTATATAACTTTTTGTCTAATAATTGATTGTGTGCCGCTCCTGCAGGGGCCTGGAAAACTACTTGAGCATAAAGCAGGTCACCCACTACACTTCTGAAAAGCCATTGGGGTGGTATTCTGCTCCCCGAAAACAGTGAAGAAGGGAAAATTAGAAGAAGTAAAAAAGCGAACGCAGTGAAGAAGGGAAAATAGAACATAAATGTACTAAATGTAAGAAAACAAAATGTATATTATAACTACTATATTGGATGCACTTGATGTTGTAAACTTGAAATGGTAAATGGATTGTAGCTCAAGTGATGATAAGTATTTATTCTGCATCCGAGGTCTTAAGTTCGATTTTTTCCTCTCTCAATATTGCTTGTATAAATAGAAAACAAAAACTGAAGTGAATGAACTCTAATTTTTATGTGTTTTAAGGAGAAACTTTTTACACTATAAAATGGGCCTCTTATTTCTAAATCAAACTCTTAAGGGCTTTACACAAATTGGCACATTCTAAGATTACATTTTATACAAATACCTATTAGGAGAGAAAAACCCTTAACTAACTACTTGTCATTTTTTAAATGATTCTTAGAAAATTATAGCACACTAAGAACCAATTAGAAAATGACAAATGGTTAATTATAAATTTTTCTCTCAAAATTAAACTCTCTAAGAATTTTTATATAAAATGTCATGTTAAAATGAAAATATGTATAAAAAGCTAAACTCTTAAATGCCTCACGTCACGTGCTTATAAACGTACCTTGCGCCTGACGACGTCGTGTAGGAGTATGGTTACAACTTACAAATAATATTCTCCTTTGGGATCCGCTTCTGTAAAATTATTGATTAGTTTGCAAGTCTCACCACAGAAGCAAAAAGTCGTGAAGTGCTTTTAAAACGTACGAGTTTGGACAGTGAGTCAGTAACGAACTCTTCCTTCAAAGCTTCAAGCTTTCAACTTGTCTGGACATCAGTTTAGCCTATGAACACTTTGAGCAGCTGAGATCTCCTCACCAGCTCAAGATCTAGGGTTTCCGTTTCTTTTTCCGCCATGGAGGAGAAGGTAGTCGCTGTAATCATGGTGGGCGGGCCAACCAAAGGTATTGTTCATGTAATTCATTCTTTTTTCTTTTTCTTTTTTTAATGAAATAAATTAAGTCTTCAATTTTGCTGAGTTTTGTTCTGTTTATTCATCTGGGCAGGCACTAGATTTCGGCCTCTTTCATTCAACACTCCGAAACCTCTGTTCCCATTGGCTGGGCAAGCTATGGTGCACCATCCCATTTCAGCTTGTAAAAGGGTTGGCTTTTGGCTTTCTTAATCTTCAACCAAAATCCGATCAAAGATTATGGATTTCAAGTTTAACAGAAAATTCTGAATGCTCTGTTATTTTACAGATACCGAATTTGGCTCAAATCTTTTTAGTTGGATTCTATGAAGAGCGGGAATTCGCACTGTATGTGTCTTCCATCTCCAATGAGCTCAAAGTACCAGTGAGGTACTTGAGAGAGGACAAGCCGCATGGCTCTGCCGGTGGCCTTTATTACTACAGAGATATTATCATGGAAGACAGCCCGGTTCGAATTCTCTGCTTAACTCTTCTTCGTTTCCACTTTTATGTATTAATAAGATTTTACTTCATATAATGTTGTGTTTGTATTTGTTGGGCAGTCGTATATCTTTTTGCTGAATTGTGATGTTTGCTGCAGTTTTCCACTACCAGACATGCTTGGTGAGCTTTGTATTCCTTATTCTGTATGTTAACTAGGATTTTATTGGTTTAAATTATGGATAAGAGTTGCGAAAAGTAATTGCTTCTATTGCTTTCTGTTTTTCTTTATTCTTGCAGAGGCTCATAAAGGATATGGTGGGATGGGTACAATGTTAGTAATCAAGGTTTGTGTGTTGACAAACTGCTTGAATGGTTGAATAAATGTTGCAACTCTGGTCCATATTTCTGAAGCTCTTTCCTCTTCGTTTTTCATTATCCGTTGTTTTTTTTTTTGCTTTTTTTTTTGTTGCTTTTTTTGGGTTTATCTGTAGGTTTCTGCTGAATCTGCCAACCAGTTTGGGGAGTTGGTTGCTGATCCAACCACCAAAGAACTTTTGCATTACACCGAGAAACCAGAGACTTTTGTACGTACATGGTGTAGTTAATTTCCAGATATTCTTCATATAATTGGTGGTTGCTGACCTCAATTGTTCATTTGTATTTTCTTGTTCCCAGCCACATTTTGTAAAGGTTATCTGTTTTCCAAAATGCAGGTGAGTGATTTGATAAACTGTGGTGTTTATGTATTTACCCCAGACATTTTTACTGCCATTCAAGATGTCTCTACTCACCGAGAGGGCAGAGGTTACTCTCTTTTTTTTCTTTTTCTTTTTATGGCAATATTCGTTGTATGTTCGTTTGCACCTTGGATCATCTGCATGATATGTAATATCCACATTATCTAATGAATTGGAAATGGTGCACACCGCATTGATTGACTTTCCTCCATATCTGATTATTTAATTCATTCTTCAATATGCAAGAAAATTTCTCCAATTTCTGGGAGTGTGACTTGTATTTTGTTAATTGCAGCTAATTTACGTCGCATCTCCAGCTTTGAAGCCCTCCAGTCTGCAACAAGGTTGGCCTCTTTCTCCTGGTTGTGTACTTCGAATAATGAACTGATAGCTATTTCTCCTTTAAATTTCCATTTTGCACAAAAAATTATTACTAATTGTGTCAGAAGTTGCAACATGTTTTTTGGTGCATATAAATTGCAACATGCTTTCCAGATCGATTCTGTTGCAATTACCTGTTTATAAGTTATGATATTTTTTGTGTTAATACTAGAAGAAGGAACTTTTGTTTGCAATCCCCTGGAATTTCATCTATTGGGGCATGAAGGCAATACTACGTGTGTTTAGAAATAGAGTTTTTATTGCTCAAAATTCGATGTATTATTACATCATTTTAAGCCTCTGTTGGTGTCAGTTTTCATGTTGATAGACACTCTTTCAACAGGACTCTTCCTACAGACTTTGTCAGATTGGATCAAGATATTTTGTCACCTCTTGCTGGAAAGAAGCAACTCTATACATATGAGACCATGGATTTCTGGGAACAGATAAAGACTCCAGGGTAGAGTAATTTTTCCTAATAGCGTCATTTAATTTTCCTTTTTCCTTAACCTCTCTTACTATCATTTGCCTTATACTAATCTTTGTGTAACATTACAGAATGTCTTTGAAGTGTTCGGGTTTGTATCTTTCTCAATTCCGAATTAACTCTGCACATCTTTTAGCTAGTGGAGATGGTACAAAGAACGCCACAGTTGTTGGTAATGTTTATGTTCATCCTTCAGCAAAAGTGCATCCAACTGCTAAGGTAGTTCCACTTCCATATCATCTTTTACCATTTGTTCTGTCCTTGTTTGCGGTTGCGTGTATATATTGTAGATGAATATTGAAGTAGGACGGTGAATATAGTGGATGCAGCATAATCTCTTCTAAAGTGTGAGTTACTTTTGTGCACAGATTGGTCCCAACGTCTCTCTTTCAGCAAATGTTCGTGTAGGTGCAGGGGTAAGGCTTATAAGTTGCATTGTCTTGGATGACGTGGAAATCAAGGTATTGAAGTTGGTATCCATGGATAAACTAGAACTACAATGTCATGGGAGTGTTTATTGAATTTATCCAAACTTAAATGTTCTTTTTCATGACAGGAAAATGCAGTTGTTATACATGCTATTGTTGGATGGAAGTCGTCTATTGGCAAATGGTCGCGTGTCCAGGCATGTCTAATGATGTAGTTGCATCATGTCATAATAAAGTCTGTTAGATCACGTCAATTTGAGAGAGATCAATCTCAGCTAGGGATAAGGAAAATTCTCGAAATACAAAAGCTATTTTGAAGTGAAAGATTAAAAATAATTAAAAATCAAAGAGAAATGACAGTAAACAGAACTCCATTCTTGACCTGGAAATAAAGTTTTATTTCCAACATGATCAGAAGACTGATTCAAAAGTTTCTCTGGACTTGTAGCTAACTAAAATTTATTTGATTGGTTTAGGCTGACGGAGATTACAATGCAAAACTTGGAATCACAATCCTTGGTATGCATGCTTGGTTTCTCATGTCTTTACGCTGTCAATGCGCAAAGAAATTTTAAAGCAATTGACCAATTTGAGCTCTCTGTTATTCTTTTGGCAGGAGAAGAGGTGACTGTCGAAGACGAAGTTGTGGTGATTAACAGCATTGTTCTCCCAAATAAGATTCTTAATGTTAGCGTACAAGAGGAAATCATTTTGTAATACTGAAGGGATAGATTGCAAAAGCTTCCTGGTTTTGTTTTCTACTCGTGTGCATGCCAGAGTTTTTTGCTTAAATTATTTTGGTTAACTATATTGTATGATTGAGCTACAAGAACAGCTAGGCAACATTTTTATTCAGACAGCAACAGAAAAGAAAATTTTTGTTATAAGTCACTATTTTGTTGAAGGAAATGTTTCTGAATATTTTCTTGCCGTTTGTATTCGAATTCAGTGATAAACATTAATAATATCTATTTCAAGGCAAACATTAGAAAACAAAATTTTAACTGCATACTTCCCATCTTACTGTTAAAACTAAATTAAAAAACAAAAAGCTTCAGTAAGAAGTGTGTTGTGAAAAATCATGCAGTAGGATATGACCAATTTTCAACTGTCAATCTTCAGACTTGATTAATAAAGCATGACTCTAGAACCTCAGACAAAATCATATATGAAACAAAAGCCAAAGCATCACTATTGGCGTCGGTACCGTTTTTGAAGAGGTAAACACAAATGCTAGTCCCTCGTCTCATATAAGTAATCCCAACCCAAATATCAAAATTATCTCGCATAATTGTTAGCAGCAGTTTTACAACAAAAAGAATCCCGAGGGCATGTCTTCCAAATTGACTTGCTCACAAGGGCAACCATGGATGGTTGCTCTGACTGCATCACTACTCGATTAACTCGTCTTTGCCCTGACTTGGCAAGATGTATTGAAATAGTAGCAAATATGTGCTCCCAGGTTGATCATGCTGATAGTGGGATATGAAAAATAACTCAATTATTTGCTACTAAAACCCATCGCTGCAGCATCCATGAGAATACGGTGATGAAATGTACATCCGCTGGTGTGGCCGTAATTCCAACTTGTAAGCCTGTATTTCCATGGGAGAGATGAGGACACACTGTTTCTCTTAGCTATGAACGTCATTGAAGCAGCAACCATGAGAATACAGTAACGAAATCAGTTGCTAGTACATTCATTTGTGAGCCCGCAATTCTAACTTGTAAGCCTGTACTTCCATTGGAGAGATGAGAACGTGTCCATCTTGAGCAACATCTCCAAACTGCTCAGTATACCCAAGCATATCTGTGTCTTCATGCAAAAGATTTAAGGAAGTGGCTCTTACATTCAATACTGAAAGCTCCTTAAACATGTAAAACAGATTCACCGTCTCATCAGCAAATCTAGTGCACCCTGATCTTCCCCTCCGACAATATGAAGAGTCCCAATTCTGTCTCTGTAAAATTAGGACAAACCTAGAATCTTCGGGAGGCTGCTGTGAGTATTTTAAAGGTTGGGGAACCTTAAAACTTACAATATGCAGATCACAAGGTAAGGGAGCAGCTAAAGGGGAGAAAAATCTTTGGGGTGGCTGCACTGATAACTCCTCTGGCTTCTTGGCAATGAATGCATGTAATGGATAGTTCAGGTGAGCATTGACACGATGAGAAAGAAGAGAGGGGCTTAAGGGCAATGGGTTGGAAACTGGGTTTGATGTGGCTGAAATGTTAGACTCCACAACAATGTGGAAGACTACATTCATTGCACGGTTATCCATCACTCCTTGTCCAAGACCTCGTCCATCATCTTTTACCAAACGACGGTCCAGCATAATCTCCAACCATCCATTTTTAAGGCTGGCCACACCCAATGACTGCCTAGAATGAACTGAAAACCTCTGGCCATTGGATCCTTGCATGAACGCAAGAGAAGGCATAGGGTAATAATTTCCCTGAGTTGGGATTTTATCATAGGTTTCTCTCCGGCTCATCTGAAAGCCATTTAAATCAGAAAAAAATATTCTTTTGTTATCAATATCTGTTTTGTATCTAACTATCAATTCCATGTCATTGAAGTCCTGGCTGAGAAGCTCAACATGATACTCCTTCTCAATAAGAAACTCCTGTACAGTATTCTCTCCATTGTAGATACGGGTGCTATGAGAAATGGGGCTCTTCTCCCATGCTGTCTTTGGATACGAATATACTTCTTGCACCAAAGGACCCTCAGAGATCACCATCTGCCCACCTGCTTCAATGATAGGCTGGGCATCACCATTGGGTTTAAATAAGTAGGCTCCACTTCCCCAGCTAGAGTACATAGCTATTTCTTCACCCACAACATTTTGGGAACCATTTTTATAGCTTATTTTCTGCAATAAACCATGATTGACATCAAAGGTGAGTATTTGATGCCTGTTCTGGATTTCAGCCACATCAACTTCTGCTTTTGAGCAAGCATATGGAGTGGGGCAAGATATAGACATAGACTTTGAGAAGAATCTTAGTTTTGCTGGTTTGGCCTTTTCACATCCAACAAACCCATTAGCAATGTAATATGTTTGCAAGCCCAGCGCAGGAACAGAAGCCTTCCAGTACACACGATGCCTTCCAGTGAAAATTTTGCTTTTATCATGCTGCAATTCAGGGGATATTTGGCTTTGAACGCATGTCCAGTTTGAGTAGAGAACAGTTACATCTGGACGGTTAACAATAAGCATCACAACCTCTTCTCTTGTCTGCCCCAGAGGATTCAAAAACACCACTGACTGTTTAGTTCCCTCACGAGCCATGATTGCTCTATGAACTGGCTGAACATCATATTTAGATCTCACCTGTTCTGGCTCAAACTGAGAAGGGTTATTGTCATTTTTCTCATGGCGTATTCCAAGCAGTACTTCAATAGCTTTAGACATGAAAATCTGCAAGTCCTGCAAAGAAGTGTGCATCCGAGTCCCATAGTCCAGGACCACATGATCTTTAGCAGTACCAGTTACACCATCATGATGCTGAAAAAGAGCTAAGTTCCTCCTAGCAGCGGCCAACTTGTAGGAGAACCCCATGGGCAATTTTTCACATTGTGCTCTCTGACAGTACCCAAGCAGGAAAGCCATCATCATATCTGTGGTACGAAGTGTTTGCTCTAGTACTCGATCAACAGCCTTGAAAAAAGGCCTCGAAACATAATAGCCACTCCAGTAGTCCTGTTGCCTATCAGCATAAGTAAAGAAGTCACCTGACAAAGAAGGAAAACCCCCAACCTGACCGGAACCAATCTCACCAGGTAGTGAGTGATTTATTCTTTCAGCCTCCTCACGAAGGGTCCGGAAGTAATCTTCTAGAGTTCCAAACTTGGCCTCTGTATTTAAACCCGGATTAGAATTTATATAATCAAACAATATCTGATAATTCCTAAACTGAGCTTCAGCTTCATCAATGCTTATGTAGCGGAAATCATCACCAAGAGGAATAAGAAGTGTATTTGTCCTGTATAGTGTTGATTTCTTTCTATATTGATCTAGTAGTATTAGTGCCCGCTCCTGAACATTTTCCTGGTTTGTCTCTACTGGATGGTCTCCCCACGGACAGAGTTCATACATGAAGCCACGCATTCGAGCAAAGTCGAACTGACAACAAATAGCAGGCTCTGGACCACAAGTATGTGGAATATCATACGAATAAAAGGGCATCATGTGGACAAAAATATCAGTAGTTTCATCCACATCCCAGCTCTGCCGCCATATATACTCCAAATTTTTATGCAGTGCAAGTTCCTTCTTCAGCTCATAATGAGTCCTCTGAATAAGCATATTTTCAAAACCCATACGGCGGAGAAGATATGCCATGGTAGGTGAGTAACCAAATGGATCAATTGCCCAAGCATTTTTAGGAATAACCCCTACGGTGTCATTCAACCACATATTTCCTTCTGTCATCTGATACATCAAAGATAAAGCAACAATCAGTGGCATAAGAGATGCATAAAATTGTAATAACTGTTATTAAAAATAAAAACTTTTAACGTACCTGCTCAATGATGGCATAATAATGTGAATTAGCCTGCATGAAGAAGAGGATCCAATCTATTAAGCTTCAAAAGTATGAATGCACTGGTTACACAATCACTTCATGTACTAGGAGTAGTCTAATCATATGGTAAACTTTGACAATGGAAGACAAGACTTACACCCAAATGGGGAAGCATGTGGTTTAAGTTTTGAAATTAAATAATTTTGTATGAAACCCTATGAATATGAATATTACCTCATCGTTCATTACCCAGCCACCTCCAACAATTTCCAGCTGACCATTCTTCACCAAATTGGTGAATGATTCCCTTTTGAGGTCAGAGGAGTCCCTCCACCATCTTTCCAGATAAGACATCTCTTCCCATATAAACTTGCGCCGGGTATCCTACACATCCAAGTAAGTCCACTCCACTGAATCTCACACAAACTCATAAAAATTTTAAAAATTAAAACGAAAAACTCAACAGAAATGCAAAAACAAGAGCTTCAATAACTGCTAAAACATAAAAAGGAAGTTGTTTAATAATAACCAAAAAACTTGTTGTAATTTGGGTTCCCTTCATTTCTATAAGGTTCTTTTTAATACTAATAAGTTGAACAACCCATCCAAGCAAAAAGCATTTAAGATAAGACATCAAATTTAAACACAGAGTTTATCAGAAACTGGAACTGCAAATGGAAACTCGTTTGCACATTAAAAGGCCCCGTAAAATAGGACAGGAACAAAGTGCATTAATCATTTAAAACAAACCCATTGAAAATCAGAAATTAAGAAAAAACAGAGCTGTTCACCTTCGAAAGCGTGTCGACAATGGTGTCCAGTATATGCTTGGACTGCCTCTCATAGTACTCTTCGACAGTGAGCTTCCAGCCAGGATCGTTATGCGAATGGGGCACCACAATCACCTTCAATTTCTCAGAGTCCCACTCGTCCCCTTTGTAACTCACCCTCCACCCCTGCTTCCAGGGCCCACCGTCCACATCCGAGAACTCAATCTTGTCGTACAGCTCCTTGGTCGTGATGTCGACGGTGGCCCCCATCGCGGTGTCGCTGCCCGAATCGCCTGCCGAAACTGGTTTGCGGGAAGCGGACTTTCGGGGCTTGGGGAAACGGGTGGAGGATTTGGATTTGAAGTGGGAAGAGAGGGGGCTGGGAACGCCGTAACGGAGGATGACGACGAAGAAAAAGAAGAGCGAGATCGAGAGGCCGATGGTGAAGAAGTTGGCGAAGATGAAGTCTCGGAGGGGCAATCGCCTGCGGGGCTTTCTGGTGAGCTTGGATTTGGGGTTGGAAGAGGAGGGGAGGAGGGAGTTGGCCCACCCTCCCCGGCGGGTGCTGCCAATGTACGACGAGAAAGCCATTGTCGTTGCTGCTGCTGTTGTTTTTGGGCTTAGGTTAACCGTCTTTTCTGTGTCTGATATTTTATTTTAGTTTTCTGAAAAGAAAAAAAAAAAAGATGGCTTTTGTTTTGTGAAGTGATGAGATTATGTGTCCGTGTTTGGTGGAGATGCGAGGAGATGGAATGGGATCTCAAATTCAATTCTGAAGCTCAAGAAGCGGAGAGGAGGAAGGAGAAGAAAATGAAGAGACGACCGACTTTACTCTTGTTGGTGGTTGTGGTGGGTGGGGCCTGCCAAGAACAGTCTTCTTTCTAGTTGTTCTAGTTAGTCCACTCTAAACGCTAATCACGAATATAAAAAATTAACGTGTCATACTGGAGTATGATAGGTGGATTATCCGGTGATATAATGGGTTCATGTGTTACAGCATGAGTAGACGGTATAATGAAAAATTATAGAGTTGATTTAGTTGATAAAGTCGCTGCACTGTATATAACATTTACTAGGGTAGTGATTTGGAGTATTATTTCATTGGGCAAGGTTCTGAGTTCGAGTCTTAGCATTCATGTTGTGTATATGAGTTTAATATGCTATTGCCCTTTTCAATAGAAAATGTCTTTAAAAAAAATCGGAAAAGTATTAGAAAAGTAGAAGGACAAAAAAAGGTAAAAAGAGTACATTAGGGCCAATTGGGCTAAACGAGCTGCAAGGCCCATATATAATTGGGCCAATTAGAAGAGTGGGCTTATCCTACGTCTGGATTGGCTTTGTCATCATATATCAGAGATCCCGTGCCCAAACACGTCCTTAAGAAACACACGCTGAGCTGAAGCCTGAAATTTTTGGGACTCTCTCGTCTTACGAGTTACAAGTTACAAGTTACAAGCGAGCGATAAGCGTTTCTCTGAACTGGAACTCCGATCAGATACGACGACGTGTCCTCTATCTTCCTCTCAGAGGTATGTCGTTCATCCGTTACGGTTCTTATTTCTATTTCGTTTCCCTCATATGAAATCTGTGAGAGAGTTTGTGGCGCTAAATTTTCAGATCTACCGCTCTTCGTTTATAGATCTTTCTTTCTGGACCTTCGAAAATTACAATTGCTTGAATAATTGTTATTAGGTTTTCTTTTTTCGTGGTAATTAACCTTAAATAAATAATTTCCAGTTCAATTATGACGTTATATAGTTCTTTGGGTGCATATTCTCCGTGTTCTTGTTGTTAATTATTTGGGGGTGATAAGATATGAACATCAAATGTGGGTTTTATACTGCACAATTTTTGTTAGATTTTCAACGTGCTATGAGTCAATTTTCTCTGAAATTTATAGTTTTGCTGCATTTTTATTTAATTTTGTGAGTTACTGCTCTTTGTAGAATTGTTACCGATAGGTATTATCTGTAATGCAATTATGTGAGAAATTTGTTAGAGGATTATTTGCCATCAATTTTGATATTCAAACCATTGGAATCCAGAGGAAGCGTAAAGGAGACACAGCCAAGAAATTGAAGAAAAGGGGATTTGAGGACTTTTACCACAAGAGAAGAAATCAGTCACGATGCCTGCGCAGAAGATTGAAACGGGTCACCAGGACATTGTCCACGATGTAGCCATGGATTACTACGGAAAGCGTCTAGCAACAGCTTCGTCCGATGCCACCATTAAGATAATTGGTGTCGGCAGTGGTTCACAGCATCTAGCTACATTGTCAGCTCATAGAGGCCCCGTCTGGGAGGTAGCTTGGGCGCATCCCAAGTTTGGGTCACTCCTTGCTTCCTGTTCTTATGATGGCCAGGTGATAATTTGGAAGGAGGGTAATCCAAATGAGTGGCAACAGGCTCATGTGTTTAATGATCACAAGTCATCTGTAAATTCCATTGCTTGGGCACCTCATGAACTTGGCCTTAGCTTAGCTTGTGGTTCTTCTGATGGGAATATCTCGGTTTTCACTGCCAGGGCGGATGGTGGTTGGGACACCACTAGGATAGATCAAGCTCACCCCGTTGGAGTAACATCTGTTTCATGGGCCCCATCCATGGCTCCTGGTGCTCTAGTTGGATCCGGTCTGCTTGATCCTGTTCATAAGCTGGCTTCTGGCGGGTGTGATAATACTGTGAAGGTGTGGAAGCTGTACAATGGGACATGGAAGATGGATTGCTTCCCTGCCCTTCAGATGCACCGTGATTGGGTGAGAGATGTAGCTTGGGCACCCAACTTGGGACTTCCCAAGTCCACAATTGCAAGTGCTTCACAGGATGGAACAGTAGTTATTTGGACTGTGGCCAAGGAAGGTGAGCAGTGGGAGGGCAATGTTTTGAAGGATTTTAAGACCCCGGTTTGGAGGGTGTCATGGTCACTAACCGGAAACTTACTTGCTGTGGCTGATGGAAATAACAATGTAACATTGTGGAAAGAATCTGTCGATGGAGAGTGGCAACAAGTAAGCACAGTCGACCCATAGATTTTGTCTTCCCTACTTCGATCAAATGTGTTTTGGTTTGTCAAACTAGAGTGCTTAGTATCTTAGAACAGAAGATATCTTTTGGTTTTATTTTCAATACTTTGCCTGTATTTGTTAGTGTTTTATTGAATTGTTTTACTTAATGTGAGATGAAATGGTTCAGTTTTCATGTTGTAATCAGTTGGAGTTGATCTATCCTTTGTGTGTTTTCCATTCCCTCATTGTGTATTTGTATCTGATTGTACCATTGTTGTCTGGTGAAAGGGTAATAATCTTTGAGTTCTGCTCCTTGGTTTCCCTTTGGTGGATTACTCAAAGTTATGCCTAACAGCACAGCAAGATTTTTGTTAATCTGAGAATTCAAAATCTCAGTTTTCTCTCCCATTAAGGATATAGCTGGTCATCAAACATCTATATGCAGCGACGCACTGAAATGGTTGTCAAGGAGAGACCTCAGTTGTGGATGACGAATCCAAGAAAAAAAAAAAAAAAAAAGCAAAAAGATGGTATATAAAACGGCCCGTTTGGTGGGGTCAAATCACTCCATTTGTGGTCTCAAAGCTGCGGTGAGGTGGCATCTGAGCCATACACATTACACAATAACGCTCTTGTAGGACCAACAAAATTCTAAACTACTCTAATGTAACAAGAAGTGGATTTAAAGTCGGGTGTAAGAAGGTAACAACTCTAATATAATAAGAAGTGGATTCAAAGTCTCGGGTGTAAGACGACCAAAACCAAATAATTTAACACACATTTGCTTTCGCTTTCATTAGATGGCTAAACCAAAATGACTTCATCTGCTGTAAATTAAAATGACGAGGGCTTTCGTTGCTGTCTATGCAAACCATCATTACTCATAAGCAGTGACCACATTCTTCAACCTTATTTCATACTTGGTCCAATCGCAAGTTGACACTCTATGGACGCACTTGATTATATTAATTCCAATTTCTTAAATTCATGCACAATATGAATCCCGTTCCATTCCAGATGGTCATTAGTGACTAATTACTATTTGGAATTGGGAACCGACTAATCCACATCCACATGAATATTGATTCGCAAATCTCACAACAAAATTATACTCGCTTCCACGGAGTACGGTGTACCCAAAGCGTCTGGTCTACCAGTGGTGAATCCGCAATTCGGTTGAAAAACCAGGGGAAACTCACTAACCAACGCGCAACTTACGAAAGCAAACAAAAATGAAAGGGCCTTGACCAAAACAAAAAAACAAAAAACAAAAATGAAAGGGCAAGATAAAGATTACAGCAGGGACAAGCCACAAAGGCAGAATCATCTCACTCTGTAAGATACACAGAGAGGCGGAGAGCTTGTAATAAAAATAAAAAGCTCACTCTCCGTAATTTCTTGCAATTCATGGCGGCCACAGCCCGAGCCTTCATTCTATCTCGCCTCACCGACCTCTCTCTCAAGCCTTGCCAAGCACCGCCCCCGATTTCCCGCCACCTTCTCGTCCGCCCTCTGCTCCCTTCCTTCCGACGGCGTCGTTTAGCCACCAGCTCATCTCCCGCCGTCAGATGCCTCATATCGGGCGTAGACGGCGGCGGCGTCTCGGACGAGTTCGTTTCGACTCGGAAGTCCGGGTTCGACCGCGGCTTCTCCGTAATCGCCAACATGCTGAAGCGGATTGAACCCCTCGACACCTCCGTTATCTCCAAGGGCGTTTCGGATTCCGCCAAGGACTCCATGAAGCAGACGATTTCTACTATGCTGGGGTTACTCCCGTCCGATCAGTTCTCCGTCACTGTTAGGGTTTGCAAAGCCCCTCTCGATCGCCTCCTCGCCTCTTCAATAATCACCGGGTAATTCACATTTCTACGCTATCTTTCTTTTCCTTCAAATTTCAATGAATTCGTCGCATAATTGGATTAATTAAACGCGGTTCGGAATTATCAATTAGGTACACGCTGTGGAACGCCGAGTATCGGATATCGTTGATGAGAAATTTCGACATTTCTTCGGAAAATTCTATGCCGTCGGATCGGTCGAAGATTGGTGGGGCATCGGAGATGGCAGAGAGTGAGGAAATGCATAGTATAAATGGCGTTCGGATGAGTAGCGAATTCTTGGATTCAACAGCTCCTCAAGTTTTTGGGGATTTGTCTCCGGAGGCTTTGAATTATATCCAGAGGTTGCAATCGGAGTTGACCAATGTGAAGGAGGTGAGCATTTGCTCTCTAAGTTTCCTACTTTTTTCACATTCACAGTTTCTAGTGCATTTCTTCCAATTGTACCTATCGTAGTGAAGTTTTTGAATTCTAGTTGGGACAACTTGTTTGTTAGCAATTTTTAGTTTTGAAAGCAAGCTTCATTTTCCTTGGTCTATGAGCTTCAAAGTTTGGTTTTTGCGCTTCTTCTTTTTTCTTTTGTGTTGGTCTTATATAAGATGCACAATTTTGTTTTTTTTGAGTTAAATATTATGAAGCTTAATTCATTGAACTATCTGGTATTTGGTTTTTTGAGCTTTCTTCGGAATGATTAAAGCATTGTACAATATTTTAAAGCAGAATGTGTTAATGCTTTGTTGCTCTGTCTCAGGAACTGAAAGCTCGAAAGCAGGAAAATGTGCAATTAGAATATGACAGAAGACATAGGAATGATTTGTTGGATTATCTACGGTCCTTAGATTCAAATATGGTGATAATCTCAAATCTGCCTGTTAACTATTTTGTTGCTCTGCTACTTAGTTAAAATTTGTATAGAGTGGAGCCTTATTATAATGCTATGATGATTTGTTTTAACAGGTGACTGAACTATCTCGGCCATCATCATTAGAGGTAGAGGAAATTATACACCAGCTTGTCCAAAATATATTGCAAAGATTCTTTAAAGATGGGACTTCCTCAGAATTTGTGGAAGATTCTGTCCCATCGAATATAGAGAATGACCTAGATGCTGATGGCGAACTATGTGATACCGTGGGAACTTCACGAGATTACCTAGCGAAGCTGCTTTTCTGGTTAGACTTCTATCGTTGTCCTTGTTAAATGGCTTGTTTTCTTGCTTGTCCAAATTTTCACTGCAATAACTCACTTCTGGGAACTGTCAATCTTCACATAGGTGATATGTATATCTTAGTATCTTACTAATCGATCCAATTTCCATTAGAGATTGCATTCTAAAGGTTTCGTTTTCTGCTGGCAGGTGCATGTTGTTAGGACATCACTTAAGAGGCTTGGAGAACAGATTACATTTGAGTTGTGTTGTTGGATTATTGTGATGAGAGGAAAGTGGGAGGCGTGTACATTCTTCATGTTCATCTATGTCAACCTTTCTATATCTACCTTTTTGGTTTTTTATGTTCATCTGTATAATTATTCTTCTTTCAAATGAAAGCTTCTTACGGAATACCAAATTAGTTATCGCTTCATGTTCCGACCTCTTCCATCGTTCTATAAATTAACCTATAATGTACATTTAAATTCCATTTACCTCTGCAAGGGTGTATAGCTGAAATACATAGCAACCAACACTCCTTTCGGAATAATTGAAACTGCTCTCCGCTTCTGGTCATTATTACTTGCAGGATATCATGTTCTTTGCAGCCTACGAATTTTAAATCTTTGCTTGCAGCTTTTGCGGTTATGTTTGTATTTGGGTTGAATTGAAGTTTCAAAATATGGAAATTGCTCTCAAGTCTCCACAAGTCCAGATGTATATTATAAGTCCTTGTTTTGAAGGTCCATGTATCTGCACCGCCTATATAAAAACATACTGATTGGAAGAAGTATCAAAGAAATTTCTGTCACTTATAATTATTGCGGAAGTGGTTGTGAGAATGACCGCAGTTCTGAGTTTTATATTTCTGCCCAGCCTGGATGGGATGAAAAGCCATAACAAAATAGCAAATAGTCAAAAGAACTTGAGAAAAATGTCGAACTTGAATTGGAACAATGTGCCCCGCAGTTTTCACTCTGTTTACATCTCTTTATATACATACGGTAAAATTTATGATCTCCTATGTACCAAAGAATCGAAGGAAATCCAACAAAATATAAATAATCAAAAAAATAATCCTGTGCTACAACATTGAAAATTGTTGTGTTTGTTGGTGGTGGTGATGTTGACGTTGAAGATGATGCTGATCGTGAAGATGATGGTGATGGTGTTTGTAGAGATCATAAGGCGCCCACAGAAGATCAACTGGACAAGGCATTCCCAAATCCAGCCTCGACCATGGCTTCCCTCTACCACTCCAATGCAACAAGCTAACAGGACCTGGATGCAAAGACCTGCAACTGTTCACCATATTGTCACCCCCAAGCCCATGCTGGTTCCATCTATGGTGGATGGCCTCAACATCTCCACCAAAAACCAGTAAAAATGGTGGAAGAGAACCCAGCTCATAAATCCTCCTCTCCTTCTGAATCGCCATCCAATTCTCAATCTTTTTCGTATACTCACCCTCTCTCCACCTCACCAAATCCATCACCATAACACCTGTATTGAAATAACAAGGCTTTTTCCCTTCAAAAACTTTAGAGAGCTCAGAGTCTTTCCAAAACCCATCAGAAAAATACTTGGTGAAATTTGCATGGCAATATTCTGGAGCACCAATCACTCTCGACCCAGATAAAGAAATCTTCCATAGCTTCTGCACATCATCCACAACTATGACATCAGAGTCGAGATAAATCACTCTCTCCACACAGGGGTCGAGCAAGTCAGCTAAGTAGCTTCTCGCGTAGTTCAATGGGTTGTCGAGAGCTTGTCGAATCGAAGACGAAATCAGATTGTTGACGAGTCTTTCCCTGAAAACATAAACTCTGAAACTCAGGGAAGGGAAGGTGGATTGGACAATGCGAGTGAGGTCCTGTAAATTGACCAAACTTGAATCTGAGGCGATGAAGTGGAAGAAGGTGTTGTCTGGGCAAGAAGCGTGCTTGAGAACAGAGTGAACTGCAGCCATGGTGCCTCTCAAGTACTCTGAATCAATGGTCATCGCGACGTGAACAAGCGAGGGATCGCAAGCCAATGCCGAACTCTTCAAATTCAGACCCAAAACAGGGCAGCTCAATCCGTTTGTGTATTCAGGCGCCTCTGAGAATCGCAGACCCATTTGTGCGTGTGCGTCGGGAAACGATCGGATTGCATTTGTGGGAAAGGGAATGAAAGAGACGAGGAAGAGAAGCACAGAAACGGGTCTGAGGAAAAGCATCGCTGTGAGGTTTCAGAGCAAGCTGTTTAGAGAGCGTGAAACGGAAATGGAAAGAAAGAAGAGAGAAATGTGTATATTTGTAGTGAAATGGTCAAAGAGAAAGTGTGGAAAGAAGATTATGGGAAAATGAAAACGCAACACGTCTTTTATTATTATTTCTTCTGCGTAACAGAAAACGCGTCTGTAAATTTGGGTGCTTTGCCGGTTTGGTTTGAATTCAATGAATATTTTGCTGTCGAGGAATTTTCTTCTCGCCTTCGGTCTTTTAGAAATTTCTTTATTCGGTTGTTATCACTAATGGGTTTTAGCTTTTCAAAGGTTTTCATTCAAGTCCTCAAATTTTCAAATCAATCAATTTACTCTTTATTGTTTTGGTTCACATACAAGTTTGGTCCATCTCGTTGAATTATGTGAAAATTTCAAAATACTCATTAAAATTGATCACATGATGGCACGTGACGAACTTTAAAATGATATTTTCGTCAAAATACAACCTATTTAGTGATGACAAAAAGTAATCCTCATGTATTTTGCTCAACAAGGTTATTTGTTCTCCTTAATTGAATCAAAATATAAAGAATGATGACTTTATTAAGCAAAAATGTGAGTTTAATGACAAAGATGAGCACTATTTTTACATAAAGAACTATTCAAAATTCGTCGTGTGATGATACATTATCAAATTTAAAGCAAATTTTATCAAAATACGACAATATAGGCTAGATTAATATGTAGACGAAAAGATAAAAGATCGCATTGATTAATTTGTGAGTTTGAGGAGCCAAATGAAGACTTTTAACAAATTCATGGACCATTTATAATAAAAATCCTCTTTCTATTTACTTTTCTCATTTTGGGGAAGGCTTCGAGGAGGTTCGTCCTCTCCTCTGTATGAAGGCATGTGACCACGTGCTTTGAACAGCTTGCATTATCATTATTAGGCCTCTTATTAGTTATTGACACGTGACCACATGCCATGAACGTTAACTCATTTTAAGCAAAAGAATATTTATTTATTTTACCTGTGGTACAAAATAGAAAAAAGCATTTTTTTTGGACCAAAAGAGAAGACAAAGACAATTATTATTTTATTGCTTTTACTTCTCAAGTCTCGAATATGATGGTCTCCTTTTAAAAAAGAGTCTCAGATTTTGGTCTATGTTTGTGTGCTTGTGTGAATCGGAGTCGGGATTTTCTACGTTCGAATCTCCATGGGACACGACACACTTTCGTACTCATCATACATACGTAGAGTTAGAGACATTTATACACTGGCTAGGATCTAACCTCACCCGCAAAAAGAAGAGGGGAAAAAGAAAATAAGAATAACCAGCATGGATTCAGATTTTAACAGGTCACATGGACAGATGTACATGGCAAGTGACCGCGGCAACCACCTCGGCCACCAGAAAGCATTGGCTCCACATCCCATCTGGCAGGTCCACAGTAGAAGGCAAGAATTCAAACGAATCAAGACAGGCAGAAATATCTGTTCCACCCAGAACTTGAAATACGCTTGCTTCTCCACTTGGCAAGGACTGGCCATAAGGCATCAAAATTCATGCCCACAAAATGTTCATCATCAACAGACATGGGTTCTCAAATTCACTTCCACAGAAGAGCCAAATGACAACAGAAGCACAATCTTTTGACTTCATAAGATGATCCAGAAGAAATATTTTGAAAAAGAGGTGAAAGTATGGCACAACCATAACAAAAATGGTAAAATTGCACAAAGGCCGTTTGATTCAAGAAAATGCAACACAAGTAAGAATAAAGCAGATACACTTCAATTTCTTATTCTGAAAGTTTGTAGCATCCCATGTATTCACATAACTGCATCAGTTTCCTACACCAACATATGCTAAACATCATACAGGAATTGGACTCATCCAAGTTCCAAGCTCAGTTACCACCAGGCTGCTTCCCGCCTCTATCACTATACTCACATTTTTGTTAACTATGATAAAAGTGCGACAGACACGACCGACACGAAAACTAGAGAAAGCCGATATACATAAACTTCAAGAAATAGAAACTCTCTTTCTAGGATCTGGTACTCACACTGCACGATCAAGCTACTCTAAAAGTTGTAGCTCCTCCATTAAAGCCTATCACCCCATTTACACGATCATACTGCTTCCTGCAGCCTGGACATCGCCCATCTGCCTCTAGAATCCTCTTGTGGCAAAAGAGGCAAAGCTGAAAACCACATGAACACGGAAGAAAGCTCCAGTCTGTGACATCTAAATCCTCATAGCATATGGGACATGAAGAAGGCTGGGGCACAATGCTTTGCCATGCCCATGCAATGGCTCCATGGCCGCAATGCCAGTCTGATTGCACCAGGAAACTATGCTGCTTCGGCACATTGGGCAAGCTCTGAGGACGAGAAGCATCATCAGGTCTCCAAGCACAACGCGTCGTACATGACCCAGGAACCATGTTTCTGTTCTCTGGTTTTGATGATTCATCTCCAGGATTCTCCCTAGATAGTTCGGGACTTGTTGGTTCAACTCTGATTTCAGCTTTGGCAGGAAAATCAATAATAGGGTTATGCTTATTGTCATCTGCATTTAAAGCATCCGCCACAGCCTCCCAGTCATCTAGACACCCATCATCAGCATCCTCCTTGCTGTCATTTCCAGAGCAACCACTGCTGCAGCTCTCACTAAGATTCTTCATTGAATCATTACAATCCAAACTGCTTCCACTCAGGCTGTTCATCAGAGACTCCAAATCGCTGTCACGGATACTCGTATTTTCATTCTCTCCTCCTGTTGAACTCGTTTCCAAATTGTCCAAAGATCCATTTTGCACATTATCTATTTGCCTAGAGGGTGTAGGTGACCCACCCCTTCCATCCAAGTTCACCTTCTGCCCTTTATTCTTGACTGCATTACAGACAAAATTTATCAGCATCAAGATTACATAAGAAAAATGAGATAAACTTTCAAAAACTTCTAAACTATTCTGTAAAAAGTGATTCTTGTGAACCTTTTTTGTCCTTTTGAGAGGGTGGGGCGAAGAAATAAGATCATCAATTTATGTTGATTTCAAATCCAGTATTTGGTTATGTGACCAATAAAAGAAGATAAAGTGTCAGGTGCCACTTCATAAATTGGTTGTGATTCGTGATAGGGGCGGATTTGAATAATCATGTCAGGAAATAAATAAAAAAGCTTGGCGTCTTGGTCTGGTTTTTAGCATTACCTATGTACATTGACGACCAACAACACATTTAGTATTGCCATAGAGACAAGCTTAACTTCAACATTCAAGAACAATTATGTTAAACTTTAAATAAGAAAAATTTATTTCCTTTTTCATTATAAAAAAAAAGTGTGTAAATGTTTTTAACATCCTCATATTCAATTCGATGCATTTCACAGATGCCAATTTCGGCATCCCAATACAAACTGTATTGAGAAATTTATGCATCAAGAAAACGAGTGCCACTTTCTTTTTTTTTAAAGAAAAAATATGATAGTAAAGACAATCCTAGTGAAAAATAAAAACTTTAACTCGTTTTCCACCAAAAACAGAAGACTTGAATGTTGTCTATTCTCTAAAAAGAAAATTTAGAGAGAGAGAAATACCATGTGAAAGCCATTGTTCACGGCGAACATCGAGCTTACTCTGCTTCAATTTGGCCAACCGGTTTGTCTGAAAAAAAATAAAAAAAGTAAGGGCGAGCTCGCAATATTAAAAATTAAAATTCAACTCCAACGCAATTTTGTCTAAGAGAACACTCAAGTGAATTTCACGAATGGACCAATTCTTGTTAAAATTCAAACTTGATAGTTGAATTTCCCTCCATTTCCGAGCAAGCACACATGCAGACATGCAGAAGGAGATAAGAGAAAGCGGAGATTGGGAAGAGCCTTACCCTCTTCTTCTTGGCCAAGTCTTTGGGAACAGCAGGAGGGCAGGAGACGGAGCCGGAACTCATTGAGAAGGAAATCAATTTGATTCGTAAAACCCTAACTTGGGAAAACCCAGAGAGATAATTATGGGGAGAGAGAGAGAGAGAGAGAGAGAGGATTTTTTATTGGGAAAATGAAGAGAGAAAAATGGATTGCAAAATAGAAATTGGGATTGTGAGAGTAATATAGGTGGATAGGGAGGGAGTGGATATTACGAATTCCCCTGGCTTTGCGTTCCTTCCTCACCTCTCTCTCCCTCTCTTTCTTTCTTTTATTGACAGATTTCTACGCCCACGGCCCAACACTTCTGCTTGCTGTTTTTATTTCTCTCCTAAATTTCCATAATGCCCTCAAGATCCACCTTATTTACCTGTGTATGTTTTAAGTTTTTTAATTAGGGAAATTTACATAAATTCTACTTGAACTTTTAGGCATGTGCTGCACCGTTACCACTTGAATTTTTAATTTTTATTATTAACCACTTGAATTTTAGAGAGTGTTGCAATGTACCACATATGTCTAACTCTATTAAACTTTTCGTTAACTTTAAAAACGATTCCGTCAATTCACTATTACTAAAAAAACTTAACATTTTTAAAACTAACAAAATTTATAACTAATAATTTTTGTTCTTTATTAAAAACCTAACCTAAATTATCCCATGGTTTCTCCCATCCATTCAACAACTTTTCCCCCTTTCCCAGTAGACCCCTCCCCCACCCTCTTACATATATCCAGGCTTTTGGGGAAATGGATTTCATGGATCTTCAAACCTTTAAATTAATTTGGCATTCAGTTATGCTCTTATATTATTATTCATAAGGTGAAATTTCATTCAAAACTCAAAACGAAAATACACGAAAAAACCATACAAGAAAGGGCAATAGCATACAGAGAAGTACAACAAGCAAGCCTCCCAATAAATCAAGCCACCACGAGCATAAAGCGACAACATAATACCCCCCAAAAAAAAAAAAGCTTAATCAGTAGGGGCAAGGAATCCCATCTTTAGACATTACCATGACTAATGAGAGAAGGGGCTGATTAACCCGTCTGAGTAATGCACCCTCGAGTTAGCCTTCAACTCTTCAACAACCCACACCAAATATTTAATAGATTCGGTGGAGAGAGATAGGGATATGAACTAGGGTGTATGCAGAGGGTGGGGAAGCAACTAGGCAATGGGGAAGAATTTGTGTTGGAAGGGGTGGGGAACGATAATTAGGTTAGGTTTATTGTTTTATTATTTAAATTTGTTAGTTTTAAAATGTTAAGTCTTTTAGTTATAGTGAATTGACGGAATTGTCCTTAAACTTAACGGAAAGTTTAACAGAGTTGGACATAGGTACATTGCAACACTCTATAAAATTCAGGTGGTTAATAATAAAAATTAAAAGTTTATGTGGTAATGATGCACATTCCTAAAAGTTCATGTGGTATTTATGCAAATTTCCCTTCAAATTATAAAACAATTCAAATCACTTATTTTTATAAATAAATACAAGTCATAGTCTAAAGTATTTTAAATTAATCCAATTTATGGGGAGGAAAACTCAAACTTAGGTGCCAGACGGCGAGTTCACCGTCCTTGCCTACTTCAAATCACCATTATGTTATAAAACTTTGTTAACTTGCCTAACCCACATCAACTTTAAAACTATTTTGTTATAAAACTTTCATTGGTCTTCTAAGTTGTTTTCATTTCTACTGTTTTTCGAGTTGGAAATAGATGAACGATATCTTGAACTAAGACCTTATTTTTTTCAATCCATTTTGAATTTCCTCAGATTCAGAATACACTTTTCCTTTTGTGTTTGTAAAGGGATTTTGACTAGAGAAAACGTTAATTGTAAATATTTGAACGAGCGAAGGGCATTTTTGTAAGATTGTAATCTTCTGGCGCAGCTGAAGCCACGAGTGGTATGAGAAAGCAAAGCGTGCAGAAAGCTAATCCCTAATCGAGGGGTCCGTTACGTTTGCACATACGAGAACCACGTGAAAAAAGGCCCGATATCTGTCTTTGCTGGGTTCGATCAGGCTTCGGTCCATTTTTCCAGTCACGCTAACCCCCTGTTGCTGTGTGACCCGGATTTAGCTTTTCTATTTTTTTAAACACCACCACCTCCGAAAACTTTTTTTACAAACAATAATCTAAACTACTCTAATATACAAAAATGGAAACTAGAACATGAGTGCAAACAGACGAGCTCACTGCTGTGGCTAACTAGCATAAGCCACGTCTGCACCTCTGAAAATATTTGAATCTCTCTCTCTCTCTCTCTCTCTCTCTCTCTCTCTCTGTGACATAAGTAGCCTAGTCCAATAATATAAACGTAATGTTTACCGCATCCATGAATAACATTATATAATAAGATACATCAAAATACCATGTGCCAGATCCGTTTTCCAGAGCAGAACAAAATTCTTGATGAAGAATGACTACACTTGTAAGCTATTACTTGTAAAATATTTATCACACTATGTTACATTGAAAAATTATAGAACCTGTTCTACAAAAAAATTAATATTCGGGTGCAAAAGAATAATGATGCAGTAATGCCTGCAAAATGCTGGTATGAAACTGCAAGATGGACTTGAAGATCTTAGGATTTGTTAAAGCTCGTGCTTTTCTGCTATTTGACCAATTTGTTACACTTATAGTGTGTTTATGAAGGTGGGGGAAGAAAAAGATCCTATCTATGACAAGATCAAGAACATTAATTAAAATACCTTTCTACGAAATTATCATACACCAACCTTATATACACAACAATGGCTCCTAGGCCAATCTTCAGAACTGAACACATAACATGTCCCGCCCCACTGTCTTCCTTCTCCAGTCTCTCAGAAATCGAGTCGATGACACCTGTTGCAAAAGGCATGGGTTAATCTCACTCTCAAAACTTGTATACCAGTGGCAGATAAGAAAAGGCATATTTTCAAGAGTTTCAAAAGCGTTTATCTCATGTCTACCTTTAGCTTCCCAATCGCAAAGTAATTTCCTTCTAAAGCTATTATGAGACTGATAAGAATTTGTGGAACCGCTGTACTCTCAACTGATCACAGTACGGTGATCTGGCCCCAGATGGATTTCTCCTTTTCCTTCTCATACGGAAGAAGTAATCTTCTGTGTCCAGAACATAAGAGATCTGCCACATGATACTTTCATGAATAGAACTTCATGGAAAAAAAAAAAAAAAAAACACGCATGTAAATATATGCATATACGGTGACTAGTGCTTGCATTGACTTTGCCCCCCACCCCCTTCTCCCAACCACTAAAAAACCACAAAAGAGAAAGGGAAAAAATACAGTTTCATGGTTTTGATTTCGTTTCTTCATCGTACTCTCTCTAGCCACATCACTGAATGGTTATCATCCAAAGTAATTTTTTTTTAATCGAGAAAGAAGGTACTTTGGATCAAACTCAAAAAATAAAAAGTGCACAGATTAAAGGCAAACACCACGAAAAATATAGTACAACTGAGCCGAGATACCTTGGATGAGTTGCACGCTATCTTGCACTCTAAACCATTGACCAACTGAACATCCTCCATGGCCCTGCAGAAAGCAGAGGATTCATCCTGCCCTGCATATTTGCGCTTGTTTCTGCACAAATAGATTGATCAGCAAGTTAGGAATTAACTAACAAAGAAGTTTCAGAAACTTTTAGCACATTTTATACCACAAGGCAATTGAAACTGCGAGAGAATTTACATAAAACTTTTCTTGCCCAAAAAACACAGACGCAAATTAAATCCACTGGGCAGGCCCTATATTTCAGAGTCTGTCACGTTTCTTCAAGAAGTGTAATAATTCTAGCTTATGTCAAAGCTTTTAACATGAGTTTAGCTTTTATTTAGGTGCAAGAGACAGATAAGGGTAAAACGAATGAACAAACAAGTTAAATGGTTGAAGCATGGATCGAGACAACTTTAGGCACAGATATGCAATGTAAAATCTGAAGAGTACATTATCACCTCTGAAGAGTAATGCCATGCGGCTCCTTTTTTCCAGGAAAAACTGGCAGAAAATCATTGTGTAGATAAGATGCAAAATTAGGTTCCATAGAAACGGCAAACACCTCGGGCTTTTCACTCACACTGTCCATCAGCTGGATGGACAGCCGGGAGGGGGCTGAAAACTGCACAAATAAATTAAAGGAAAGTAAATAACAAAATCAGAGACTTTTCAAAAAGTTCAATTAACAGTCAAATAAATTGAAAGTGTCCAAGAACTTACAAATTCCAATCTGTAAATGTTCTCCTCATGAAGGAGGACACGTGCATTTTCATAATAAACAGAATCTATCAACTTCTCAGTTTTGCGGGATTTTTCATATTCATATAATTGAAGAAGCTTATTGTCCATCTCATCAGCTGCAACGGCTTGAAGCTGCATAAAGAACCACAAATCAGAACCTTAGCAGAAAAAGCAAATAGACAAATTATTTTTAAGTCAAAACACAGAATTTCAAGTGAGCAAACCTGTTTGACAAATTTATATATTAATTTGTCCAATGTGAATAATATATACGACTGGTTCCCAATAATTGCTCGGCATTCATCCTCAAATTTTGCATTATCAGCAGATCCATCAAGCAAACTGTATAGAGCACTCATAAATCTGCACAATAGAGGAACAAATATAACGCAACCAAACTAAAAATGGTTTCAGCAGTTGTGCAGTTCTAACTATTATCTTTTTAAAAGATAAGAGGCTCCGCAAAATACCTGGCATACAGATCCGGAGAACTGCTATCCTTTGAACTTCTCCACTTCATTTCTGCACCTGTTGAACTTGTTTTTGCAGATGAAATCCTTTCATATAGAATCTGGCAAAACCAAATAAGTCAAGCTTTATATGTAGTAGTAAATAAATAAATAAACAAACTGCAAACGATAAAAGAAAAGGTGGCTCTTTACTTGATGAAGCCTATAAAGCACATAGAAATTATCATTCCCGTAGAAAACACGAGAGTCTTTCCTTTCTTCAAGTAAAGCAGCTGGCACATGCTTTGCAACAGGCTTCACAGACAAAAGAAAACGTTCTGACAATTGCAAGGACATTCCATCTCCTCCAACAAGGTGCCCATCAGCCACCCCTTCAGCCTCACCTTCACTCTCAGCCTTACCATCAACATCATCATGCTCAGCATCTTCCTCTTCACCTTGCTCTTCCCGAGAACATTCATCACCAGCTGTCTCACTGCCAGAGGCATCTTCGCCAGCCTCAGAAACATTTTCACTGTTCTCATCATCAGCATCTGCATCATTTTCTCCAGCATCCTGACAAGTGTCTTCCCCATTCCCAGATTGATATTGTCTACTTTCTACATTATGGTTGGTCTTAGGCATAGCTTGCACCCCAGCATCTCCAGAGACAACAAAGTTATCCTCCCCAAAATCACCAACTGGTGATAACTCCCCCTCTTCTTTTTCAATTTTGGAGGGCCCAACGGACACTTCATGACGACTGTTAACTTTAGTGCTTTCTGGAGCCACTCCATTAGCAAATGAAGCGGATTTTGCAATATCAACGCCCTGAAGAACCAAACAGAATGTGAGTATGTAATGCAAAACCAAACGGTAATATCAAACCCCAGCAAACCCTAACAGATGCCAATATTCCAGACTCGTACCTCTGGTGAAGGAACGACATCAGCATTTGCTTTCTGTAAATGGTCATTGTCACTAATGGAGCCACCAGGTCTTGACGTGGATGCAACACACCCTTAAATTCAAAACAATCTCAGTATTGCAGCATTATGATAACTCCGCAAAGTAAAATAAATCTTAATATAACTAGCTCAAAACAATCAGATGCCAAAACTAATAGGAAAAAAGAATTAAATTCAGAAAAAGCATACCTGATGTCACTTCCAAGCTGGTTCTGCCATGCTTATTTTCTGCTCCAATTCGATATGATGGTTGACTGGGTAGCCGTCCGTTATCCATGGTGGTAACCAGATACCTTTTATCAGAGAGATCCATATTCTTCTGGTCTTTCTCTAGTTGAATATTATCACATATGGAATCATTCTTACGGACACGCTCTGCATCGCAACTACCATCTTCTTTAGCTAAGGTATCCCCATTAGCCAAGCTTTCCACTTCTGCTAAAGTATTTTCTTCTTCAGTACACACAGATTGAGGCTGTTTGAGATTCACCATAGCAGTATCCCCACCAGGACTTCCATCACTTTCTCCTATGCTTGATGCAGTATAATTCATAGTACGATTCCTAGTTTTATCAGCATCTTCTTCATCCTCTGAACCATGAGGTCGAGAAGGAACACCCAGCATTGGCTCCAAAATCGTAGTATAAAGTCTCATGGCCTTATTTAGCTGTTCTTTCGTTGAGAAAACCTCCTCGCAAGAATATTGGACAAGTTTATACAAGTCTTCATGTATGCTGATATCAACGTATTCATACTCCACATGTGGAACTACAGATTGCCTGTTTCCAGCAGCAACAGCCAGAAGGATATCATCCTCTATCTGCTTTTTCTCTTTCAATTCCTTGATCTCAGCTACCAAAGCTGTTCCTCAATAGAAGTAGAATTAGAACAGAGAAACAATAATTGAAAACCCATAGAAACATACATGCTCAAGAAAACCAATCTTCAATAGTAAATTACTTACATTTGCTACTCAAGTTCTTTGAATCTTGTTGCTTGAAATAGAAGCTCCTGTGATCAAGTGATTTGTAATGGTTTTTCGCATATATATCAGCCCAAACCTTGTTAAAATCTGATCTACACCTTGTCCATTCCTCTTGTTTCTGCTTTAGGCGAGTTAATACGACAGGCAAAGCCAGAGTTGGATTTTTCCGCAGTATGTCCATCACATCAAGACCATGGTCACCATATAAACGTTCAATGCACCTTAAGTTTAAAGCTGCAATAAAAAGAATAAAACGAAAAAGGCCAATGCAGTTAAAACAAAAATGGATAAAGCTCAAATTCCAGAATAAATACTTGACGTTTAATTGCTTCTTAATCAACTTTTAGATACAAACCAGTGAAGTGGTCTTCGATATGGATTGGACTTTCCATACTGATCTTATTTTCATTAATGCTGTTCAGAAGTTCCTCTGCTCGCTTAGCAGTTGAGCTCACCGACTCTAACAACATATCCAGCTCAAACCTAAACTTGCCAATATCAAAACCAACATTAGTTTCCAACACAGAATTAACATATCCAGCTTCCTCCAACCCAAAGAAAAATGAGAAACAACTTAAAATGCACCATGAAGGAAATGTGATTACAAGATCAAAAGAGATCTACATAAGATCCTAGTTAGTAGAACATGTATCCATCAAAATGATCATGCAAGCACACTTGAATACCAAAATGTATAGTTCTGACAAAATTACATGTTCGTTTGTAATCTAACATGAAAAACCAAATGAGACTTGTACCAAATATTACCTATCATCTTCACATCTGAACAGACTTTCTTCATACTGATTTCTGCGCATATGTTTAAAAGAGTAGTCTTCACTTCCTGAAGTCACGGACACCCAGTGGTCATTCAAAACCTGGGCACCAAGTTCTGATCTTTGGCTTGCTGAAGGTATTGGATACTGCAAAGTGACAAGCAGCAATGAGTTAAGCATCAGACTAAGCTATATAGTATTTGAAACACAAAACCTATGACATACATCTTCAGGCAGAAGCCGATAGCTTGGAGTACAACGTTCACAGTTAGAGAGATCTAGCTCTTGAATAGATTTTGCCCAATACTTCTCCCTGTATCTTTCCTTTTCTTTAGCTCCCTCCATTTCACGTTTTTGCTCTTTATCTTTCTCCTCTACCTTCACCGATCTGGATAATTGACCATCACTATTCAGAGATTCTGCAATCAACAGGTTACTAATCAGAATTCTCAAATTACAGATGCAAACAAAAATTCAGGAGAAATCACATGGCAGCTCAAATTATGCCATTTAGAATATAAATTATTCTTCCCAATGCAGATAGTAGAGGAGCTGAAAACTCAAATTGTCCAATGAGAAAGAGACAAAGGAAGAACCAACACATACTTCTACTCATAACACCAGCAAGGAAACCATCTGCAAGAATAAATTCAATCAGATACAATCCTAAAGGATAAAATACCACAAGAAAGCAACTTAAAGTGATAGCAAATTTGACATTTACCTATATTCTCACAGCGCTCCAAAAAATCATTAAATTCTTCCATAAGATCAGGATACTTTCCCAATAAATCAGTCACCTGAGACAGGCAGAGTCTCCAAAAAATGTCAAACTAGAGGCAATAGCATCAAGTAGTCAATATTTTATCCCATTACATTTTTAAAGAAAGATATAAAGCGTGGTCATCATAAAGTGTCCTTTGTCCAGTATCCCCTAGCTCAAAGAGTAAGCAGACAAAGCTTGACTTTAGAAGTGTCGGTTAACTGCTGAAAATGGTGTAAGACGTACCAAATTCTGTAGATCATTCCTTTTAATTATTCCATTGCTATAAATGTGAAGGCATTTCAAAAATGCTTGGTAGTCTTCTTGACTGCACAACCTCTCCTTCACTTTCTCACAGAAAATGAATCCCTGGCTGTACATGCCTGGCATAAAAATGAGAGACCATAAGCAACACTCGCTTAAAAACATCATTACTGGATTTTTAAAAGCTTTGAAACACCACCATGCAATTATCTGCCAAAGGTTAACGCAAGTAAGCAAAGCAAGGTGCATCCTTTTCCCCAAGGTTTGAAAATCAGATATTATGATAGAAGTTCAGGTTTTCCCAACACTCCCACTCAGCGGGAAAAGATTACAAGGCCCATTGTGGATTAAACAATATTCAATCAAGACATTCCTAATGACCGACTATTAGACCAAGTACCAGTTTCACATAATGCGTCTCTTTCTCCCAACAGGATTTTACCCTTACACGAAAAATAATCAAACAATGTGAATAATGCTAGTTTTACTTCAGCTGGTTTCATCGCCTAAAATACATCAATGTTGAAAAAGAAACATTGTATTTCCTAATTATTTGGCAACACGACTAACAAAAAAATGGCCATTACCATGAGAAACGCATATTGCAATCTCAAAACAAATTATAACTTTTTTTCCATCTAAACAACCTGAGAATGAAACAATACTACCAACATGAATGTATAAAATTGAAATGGTTCCATCAGAACTCACTCTTTAAGGAGTCTTTGTCATCATAAGGAGCAAAGTTAGCAGTCACCCCAAAACCTTCAACCTTCCTGGATGACTTTCTTTTCTCAGGAAAACGCTGCAATTTGTAGTCCCTATTGTTATCATTCTCTAATTCTCTATCATCATCGTCCCGATTTCTCCTATCCCTGTTCTCCTTTTCACAACGTTTTCGGTGCTCCTTCTGCACTTTCACCATTCCTTTGTCATCATCTTGCTCAGGACGATCAACACTGAGATCACGATCAGCATGGGAAGGAATGATCCTATCCCTCCTACGTTGCTGTAGAAAAATGCCAGGCCCCCATTACATATCACTAACTAATACAGAAACATAAAAGCTTAAACATAGAAAAACTAATGCAAACCTTGTCCATATGCATTGGCCGAAATGTGGGTGTAGCAGAGCTGCGCTCATTGAAACGCGGAAATGAATTGCGGCCATATTGAGCATGATGTGCAGAAGCTGCTGCTGACGCATCAGGTAAAAATCTGGTGAACTCATCAAGCAAATCTGGATGCTCATCAAATAGAGCAGCAACCTGAAAATTGATATAACCAACTAAGAACATAGGGAGGAATACTCTTTCAGAGAAAAAGAGCGTAACAAGAGATCCATTATATCATCAAACGCCACACGTGAAAATTACACATATTTACCTCACTGTAAACCTCATTTATGTCCTTGTGCTCCTTTCGATACATGTTAAGTATATCTAGGAATGACTTATAAACATGATCATCATTTTGGAAACGTTTCTGTAGGACAGAAATCAATTCATCAAAAGAGCAACTAACAAACAGTCATACTAGTTATTAAAATTAAAAAAAACAAAGATATTCACCTTTATCTTGTTTACAAAACTGATAGCTTCTTCAAACTCAACTGTCTTTTTCGGTGGAGTCTCATCTTCATCGAGGGTTATCTCATAACCCTTCGGCAAGAAGGTATTAAAGCCCAAAATTAAGTTGTTATGCCCTTTAAATAATTCCTTTACTCTTGCAATGACACCTGCTGTGTCAGTTCTGAAATAGACAAAGACCGGAATCCGTCAGCAGCAAAATCAACTAGCCATTTATTACAAGAGGAAAAAAGAATAATAATGGGTACATTGAGATACCTTTGAGCCTTGAAATCCTTCATGACCTCAAGAAACATATCATATTTTTCTCTTTGGTCTTGAAACATTTCCTTAACTTCTTTGAGATACGTTAGAGCGTCATTGGTTGTCAACTTCTGTGAAGCACCTCCTCCTCCCATGGCCCCTCCTCCAACTACTACAACGCCCCCTCCACCACCTCCTCCTCCCGGTACTTGGGATTGTCTATTGCTCCATATCCAACAAATGATTATAAACTCAACATATAATTATAAAATAAATACTGTAAACCATAACACAATTACACAATACATACAATTCCTTCCTATATCCATAAGCTCTTGATAAATATTTGCTAAATGTAGTGAGGTACAATAACAAAAGGATAACATATTTCCAAAACGAAAACGGTTATCATTCTCTTGTACTATTTTCCCCAACATTCTGTCCACCAAATTTATCGTAGCCCTAGAAGTAAATTGTACAAATATTCAGCATATGATTTCAATTTCCTAAAAGCATATCTGCTTGAAACAATATACCTAACAAAATCTTAGAAAGCTCTTCAATTTACCTTCGAAAAGGGAGTTATTACTCAGTTCAAGTCTAATAAATAACAAACCCCAAACAAATTGAAGAAATTCCAGGATCAAGCATGACCAATCAAATCCACTGTAGGTAAAAGAAGTACACAATACGACGACATAATGATCAAGTACACTGTATTCATAAACAAAGGAACAGGGCCGAATCTGACACTGGCATGAGAACAAATTGCAACAAACCAAACAAAACTGAAGCAATCATGCAATTGAAGAGTGAGAAATCATGCTGCAGAGGAAATTAGGAGACTTACGAGTCCCCGCGAGAAGAACCAGAGGGTCGTTTCATTGCAGAGAAGGAAGAACACAAATCATCTCTCACTCTCTTCATCTGTGCCAAACAAGAATCACAAATCAGCAAATTGTTAAAGAGAGAAGGAAGAAAACAACAACCAACAGCCATTTGCAAAAAAAAGAAATTGTTGAAGAGTTACTTTTCTGCAGGAGATTAGTGAGCAGATCTCCGGGGAAGAGAGGGAAACTAGTACAGGGGTTTGATCGCGCGCAGAGGAAAAGAGATAGAAATTAAAAATTGAAAAATAAAAAAGAAGAAAGAAAAGAAAAGAGAGAGAGAGTGGAAGAAGAGGAACAATGGTTGTGATATCTTCTTCTTCTTCTTCTCTTACGTTAGGAAGTGAATTTTGCAAGAGAGAAGAGGAGAGAGAGACGAAATTTATCGTCTTATTTAGAAAACAGAAGGAGGAGGAAACTTTGGTACGTGGAACTGCGGAACTAATCCGAGAATTCGAAATGGTGAAGAGAATGGCTTGTGTTTTGGGGTTTTGTATTACATAGCTTCTCCTCTCTCATCACAGCCTCCTCCTCTTCCACTTAGCGAAACTTTACAAAATTAAAATCAAAATTAAAAATGTTTTGTGCTAGTATATTTCCTATTTCGTTCGTTTTGGACCGATCCATGGGCCGGATTTGGACAGCCCATTATTTTTTTGTCTCATAAATACGTAATGTGCCCTAGTTCCTACTTAACATTACTTCAAATAAATAAAGGATCATAAAAACAACGAAATTTCTTGGATAATAAATATGGGTTGGGTTGATGTTGATCGCAAAAAGTTGGGCCCAAATGAGGGCCTGTAATTTTATTTTTATTTTTTTATAATAATTTTTAACTTGGACTTGAAGATCTCATCTTAGGAATTTGGAAATTGAAGGTGATTTTAAAATTTTAATTCAAATCATCACAACGAAGATTTCGGTTTTTTAGTCCATTCAAACTATTGTTCAAGATATTTGGAATTTATTTCAACAGTTTGATCATATACAACTTCGACATATTTTATAGAGAATTTAATCAAGTTGCTGACCTTTTAGCTAAGAGAGGCCAGAATAGTTTGTTAAATTTGATTTGTACGATTGTATTTCAAACAAATAAAATAAAATAAATGTTTGTCTTGTGTGGAGAGACCTTGGCAGAAAAGGCCCAAGTTTTACGTTGTGGGTCTAACTTTGCTTTAGACTGACCCGCCAGCCACGCAAATACGTAGGTGACGCAAGTGGTGCCTTCCTTCTCGATGTGGTAATGCAGTCAACTCTGAGGTATTAAAGTAAATTGTAAAGTACTGTAAAAAAAACATGCAAAAAGCAAGCCGAGAAAAAGGACAAAAGAAGAAAAGAATAACCCCCACAATGATAAAATATATATAAAGCGCGAGGGATATATATTTGAGTGGTTACTTACTTAGTAATCAAAATTTTGTGTTTGGTGGCTCTCTCCAATTTCGTTTGTATATAAATATAAAATTAATTAATTCATAAATTCATAAATCTTAATATATTTACAATGTTATAGTCATCGGAAGAATAGTTAAGAAGAAAGCAATTAAAAACTAATAATGTTAGAGATACTAAATTTGTGCATCAAATTTTGAGTCCCAAATAATGTGGCACGTGCCATATCATACATATTTAATTAATAAATTTCAACTTGGATTATTTTTATTTTTATTTACTTTATGGAGAAAATGAAAACACATAAACTTAATTAATCAAAACCCTACAATTTTTTATCCTAAAAAACCTACTACTAGCCCTAAACCATCAATCTGTCGTCATATCCTTCCACGACATGTTTATTGCTCTTTCTTCTCCTTCTTCTACCCTTGTGTTTTTTTATTTATTTTTATTTTTTCTTCATCTAAGGTTTTTTTCTGCTTTTTCTATGATTGTGCTACTTTCTATAAATAAATTTAAAAAAACATGAGGGAATGAGAAGAAAGAACAGCAACATGGTAGGACGGATATGACGACAAATTCATGGAGTAACAACCGAACCATATTTCCGTTTTAAATGTCTCAAATTCATATAATTGTTTCCAAGATGATGATGATGATGATCATAGCCAACAAATGACACAACGACAAGCTAATTGTTTAGAGTTGTGGTGATTTTAATTAATTAAGTTTTAATTGTTTAGATTTCAAGGATTTTGATTAATTAAGTTTTGATTCTTTTAATTTTATTTTTTAAAGTAAATTAATTAAATTATAATATAAGTTAGAATTGGTTATTTAAATATTTATGATATGGTATGTGCCACATCATTTGGAACCCAAATTTAGTACACTTAAGCTATTATCATAAAATAAAAACAAAAATCTTGAAGTGAAAAAATCGATTTTTAAATTCAATTGCTACTATAAGGAAAATAAATTAATTTCATATATACTTACTTGAAATGAGTATGATAATTATTTTGATACGTGATTTCTCGGCGTTTCATTACCATTCCAAGTAACTAACCAAGCCATAAAAGAAAAGGAAAATTTCCAAGAATAATACTAGTCTTTATTTTTGTTCTATTAATAGACTATAAGGTTACCAACTAGTTTTTCATCCAATGGTAGTTGTCTTCACTTATATATATAATTTTAAATATGAGTTATTTATTTAAATGATCCTCAAATTTTTACCCGAAATTTATTTTGCATTTTGAGGACCATTTGAGTAGATAATCCTTTTAAATATTATAGTAGATAGAAAAACCAAAGCATAAAAACTTTGTCTTTCGTTAGTTGGTAAAGGAGGGAACTTAGGTTCGTGGAAGGAACAGAGGAACTAACCCAATCCGACAATGGCGACTTGTGTTCGGGGGTTTCATTTTGGACCCATAAATGGGCCGGGATTACATGATTTCTCATGTTGGCAAATATTGGCAAGGTAAATTCGGCCCAAATGTAACCCTCATCCCCTTCTCATTTTCTGTGTCTCTCATATTATTTTGTTTAACCAAAAGAAAATTTTACAATTGGGTAATCAAAAAACTAAGATTTATAAGCACAAGGTTGCCCAATAAAACACTATGCAATGTTCTCTAAACGCCTACTAACATGAAATAATGACATATTTGTACCGACAACCATCTTTTTCAATAAACGGTCTTACATGTGTTTTTTTATACTAAATTCGTCTGATGTCGATGATGACTTCTTAGTTTTGGAACTCCATCATAATTAATAGTGTACTTTGTCAACATGTTGCCTTCTCCTCCAATGGATCCTTATCTCCATTCTCCTTGACCTGCAATCTACAATACGGGCATGTCGGGTTATATTTGCTCCACCAAATCTTGGAACATTGAGCATGAAATGGTTAACTCTCGTTTGTGAGTGATTCTAGATTGGACAAAAAAACACTTCTATGGCGAATCAATTCTCCATATAATTACTTAAAATCACGTAAAGTGATTATATGGAGAAACACGTGGAAGATGTTTCTTCCCAGAAGTGATTCTATTTCTTTAAGCACTTTTCCATATAATCACTTTAAGAGCTCGTTTGAGAGTGATTATGAATATGCCAATATTCACTTCTCCATATAAAAGCACCCCTTACGTGCTAAATAATTTTTTAAAGTTATCTAAATCATATTCAACCCAAAAGCTCTATAAAATATCCATCCATTTATGTGAAAATGTTCAAAAAAAATAAATCACGGAGTAATGAACAAAAATTAACCCAAAAAAATAGAGTTAAACCATTCTTTAACACTTATGAAGGTCCAATTTTAAATCTTTATGGTTGAAGGAAAAACCTATTTGAGTCCAACAATACATGAATAGTTATCTAAGGAACTCAATCACTCAAGCCCAACATCCTCAAGCAGATATTGCAGTCCTCCTTGTTGTCCTCCTAATACAAAAAATCAATAACAATGAAAATAAATAACAAAAGCTTTATGCTTATTGAAACATGGAAATAAATAATATTTCATGATAACAAAAATTCCCCTACTTTCATATTGTGGAGATAACTTTCGTTTTTATTATTTATTTCATTTTGAGATGGGTATATTTATTTATATAATTGTTATAACATTTTTTGCGAAGACTTATGTTATTAGACTGTGAATTTGTATCACAAGGTTATAACAAAAACTAGAACTAAGACGGAGGATTGGGTTTGGTTTCAAGTCAAATCAACACCTCAAAAATAAATCCAGAAAACAATAATAGAGGGCTTGGTTAAAGCATAAAATCTGAAATATAAAAGATATACTCACCCCTGTATTGTTTACAAACGCGATAGCAGCTTCATATCAGCTGTCTGTTTTTGCAGCGGCGGAGTCGCATCTTCTTCCTCAGGGATTATCTGATAACCCTGTGGCAGGAACTGATTAAATCCCAAAATTAAGTGGTTGTGCCCTTTGAATAATGCCTTTACTCTCGCACAAACACCCTTCGTGTCGATCCTGAAAGAAACCAAGAAATATATAAACAAGCCATGGGAAAAAGAAGAATAGTAATGGGTACGTTGATATACCTTTGAGCCTTAAAATCTTTCATGATTTCAAGAAACATGTAATATTCTTCTCTTTGGTCACCACCCACGTCCTTGAGTTGCTTGATAAACAACAGAGCATCAGTGATCGACATCAATCTCTGCGAAGCACCACCTGCTCCTCCTCCGCCTCCTGGTGTTTGGGATTGGCCTTTGAAATTAGTGAGCTGATCTCCAGGGAAGAATGGGGACTCGTTAGGGTTTGATCGCTGACAAGGGAACTGACTCGTGTTTTAGGGTTTTGTGTAGCTTTTATAAGCCATTATGAAACTCTGAGTTTAATAATTTATGCATTAGAGCAAGTGAGTTGGGCTGATGCTACATCATTTTAGTAAAAAATCACGGACTCAATCAAGGCCCACCTAGAATTTGGTCAAATTGGCCAGCTAAATTCGGCCCAATTGTAGCTATATGGCTTTCTTGCTTTTTTGTTATTGCCTTTTCAACTGATCTTTTTTCCCGTTAGTCTAACGATACTTCTCTTCTTAACGTTATAAGATGTCTGAAGTTTAAGTAAGTCATCCATTCTGCCCTAGGCGACCAAGTCGTCGACCCCTAAAAAGCACACTGCTTCAAACCCGGCACCCAGGCAAGGCAAGTATGCAAATGATGTATTTTCTTGTGGAAATGCTTGTGTTAGCAGTAGTGGTAGTATACAGTGTCAACTGAAAGGTAAACGTGCATCAGTTTCTGGAAAATAATTATACAATATTGCCTTCATCATGCTTTCTAGTTTTCTAATACACTTGTACGTACTGCACATAAAATACCATTATTACATTTAAACGAAGCGCTTTTGCAACATCAAATGCCATGCCATCCTCACTCCTCATCTGCATGGACCATGCATAATCAGGATATGGGATTGTTTACTAGTACTCTTACTGTAACTATTTTAGGCCTTCACCACCGAGCATTTCCATGGGGGGAAAGAACAAAAAGAACAAAAGGAAATTATTTTTTTAAGGCGGGGGTTAATTTCATTACAATTTAGTGAACACTTTGAGTGGGCCCGGTCCTCTGGAGGCTCACCAGTGAGTAATACGCACCGGTGGGCCCTTTACTCAAAAGCGACGAGTGGGTCCCTTTCTCCACAACCTTCCCTTTATCAAGCACAGTGATAAGATCACAGTTTTGTATGGTACTTAACCTGTGGGCCACCACCACGCTCGTCCTCCCCACCATCACTCTCTCTAGAGCATCTTGCACCACCTTCTCTGACTGACTATCAAGCGCGCTGGTCGCCTCGTCTAACAGCAAAACGACGGGGTTTCGCAATATCGCTCTGGCTATGGCAATGCGTTGCTTTTGACCCCCGGACAACTGTACACCTCTGTCTCCGCACCACGTGTCGTATCCGTCTTTGAGCCCCGCAATGAAATCGTGAGCGTTGGCTGCCCTCGCAGCTTCCACTATCTCCAATTCGTCAACTTTATCCGACACGCCGTATACAATGTTCTCGCGTATAGTCCCGGCAAATAACGTTGGCTCTTGGCTGACCAACGCTATGTGCTTTCTCAGAGATCTAAGGTGGTAAGACTTCACATCTCGACCGTCGATTTTGACTACCCCTTTAATTGGATCATAGAATCTCTCGATTAATCCAATGATGGTTGACTTGCCTGACCCACTTTGTCCCACCAATGCCGTTGATTTCCCAGATTCGATTTTGATCGAGAAGCCTTTGAAGATCATCACATCGGGCCTAGCCGGGTACGCAAAATGCACGTCGCGGAGCTCAATGTGACCCACTATTCTTTTGGGCTCCAGACTTTCGGGATCTTCGGGTTCGATCTTCGTGTATCGGTCTAACACGGCGAATACGGACCCCACAGCATCCGAGCCTTTGGCGAGGTCCGTGGTCATGCTACCAGCATCCGCGATGACCCTGCCCGTGCTTACCAAGACCAAGAAGGTCTCAAAGAGCTGTTTTGCATGGACATAGCCCTTGGCGACAAGCTTGCCTCCGTACCAAAAGTCGAAGGCCCAAGTGACAGTCGTGAGGCTTTGAGAGCAAGCAAGCCCGATACCAGCAAACCATGACTGCCGGATGCTCTCTCTGCGGGGGCCTTCTTGCGCCATTTCGAGCATTTTCAATAGGCGGTCTTGGGAGGAGAAGGCGGTGATGGTTCTGAGATTAGACACTGCTTCGGCTGCGAGCTTGCTGCTTTCTTCTTGGGATTTTATGGCCTTCCTGGACATGCTTTTGAGCAAAACGCGCCTAGTGTAGAAGCACACGATGATGAGTGGCTGCACGGCTATCATAACCAAGGCCAGCCTCCATGCAATCACCAAACCCATTGTGCAGGCCACAACCACGGCTGAGATGGTTTGCACAACGAGAGCCATCCGGTCACCCACCAAAGATCTCACCTACAAACAATAATCAACCAAAAATGTCAATAAAAAAATTTGACAAGGTAACATATCAGACTGTTAATTAATACGTACCACATTGGCATCTTTGGCGAGCCTAGAGCAAATGGCGCCACTGGAATTCTCATCCTGATCAAACCAACCGACTTCAAATGTCAAAATCTTTGAGAGCATCCTCTCTCTAACTCTCTTGGTCAAGCACTCTCCCATGTAGGCAAAGTTATAGTGCTGGCACACATTGACCAGCAACGAGAAGATTGCCAACCCAAGAAAGCACAGCGCATAAGTCCTCGTCTTGGCCTTGATCTCATCATGGTCCGTCAAGAAATACACAGAAACCATGGACCCCATTGAAAATGCATACGCCGGCTGGACAGCACCAAACAGAGTCGCGCTCAAACACCCCAAAATCGCCTGCTTCCACTCCGGCAGGTTCAGAGCCAACAGTCTCCGAAACGACGGCACGGGCAGCTTCTGCTGATCAAACTCTTCCTTATTCTCTTGATCCCCAGCGAGCGACGAGGCTCGTCCCTGAGCGAATGAGTTAGCGGAACTGGAACGGCTCACCAGGGAGAGCCTGCGACTGCTTGTGCTGTGAATGTCGTTTGAAATAGACGACGAGCCTAACTCTTCTGGTCCTTTTTGTTTCTCTGTTTGTTGCAGACGGACTAACGACGTGTAATGCCCGTCTTCGATCCGGGACAGCTCGTCGTGCGACCCGGTCTCCATGACCTGGCCGTTTTGAACGACGGCGATCACGTCGGCATTTCGGATGGTGGAGAGGCGGTGCGCGATGATGATTGTAGTCCGGCCGACGGCGGCTTTGTCGAGAGCTTCTTGGACGACTCGCTCGGATTCGGAATCCAATGCGCTTGTGGCTTCGTCTAGGAGGAGGATACGAGGTTTCTTGATGATGGCTCGTGCAATGGCGATCCTCTGTTTTTGTCCTCCCGACATTTGAACACCCCTCTCCCCAACCTGTTTAATTAACAAGTTAATTTCTTTTTAGTACTGTAATTAAAAAATAATTACTGTATGAAGTAGTGTTAAGGATGATAATCATAATAATTAATAATTAATAGCAGAAAAAAAGAGAGACATATAGACAGCTGACACGCATCTTATTAAATCGGAGTTGACTGCAGAATAAACTAGTTGTTTATTGATAATGAATTACGTAAAGTGGTTAAAGATTGGTTAAGATGATAATAAAGTAATATTAGCATTAAGCATAAAAAATAAAATAATGATGATGATGATGTATTTGACGACTGTTGTAAATAGTGATGCGCATGCAGTGCGGTGGTATATTGGGTTTGTTCTGTTGCTACTTTGGAGGGTTGGAAGGGAAAGAAAGTGACCTTCATTCATAGCAAAGTGGGGGACAGAATTATCATACTTTGGATCACTTAGAAAATCTTGACGACACGCAGACTAAAATGGAAAGCAACAATTTGTCATTTGGTTAAAAGATGCGTATCATTTGCTAATTAAACGACACAATAATAATAATTAGACAAGTAATATTTTTACCTGTGTATCATATCCCTGAGGCAGCTGAGATATGAAATTATGGGCATTAGCGGCTTTTCCAGCGTCCATGACTTGTTCAATTTCGGCATCTTCCTTGCCAAAAAGTATGTTTTCTTTGATGCTGGTTGCAAAAAGAGCAGGCTCTTGGCTCACCAAACCCATCTGTGACCTCAGCCACTTTAGCTGGAGCTTATTTATGGCCACCCCATCAAGAAGAATCTCTCCACCAAGTGGATCATAAAATCTCTGCAACAGTGATATCACCGTGGACTTTCCCGACCCACTGCCGCCCACCAAGGCCACGGTTTTTCCCGCTGGCACTGTCAAGTTGAAGTCTTTGAAGATAATGCTTTCGGGTCTTGATGGGTAGGCGAATTCTACGTGCTTGAATTCAACTTCTCCTGATACTTCCTCCAAAATCTCACCTTCCATGTTGTCTGAATCGATCTTGGGGACCCTTCTTATCACTTCCATTATCCTCTCTGCTGCTGAGCTTGCTTCTGAGAAGTACTTCAAGTTTGATAAACCCGCACCTAGTGCTCTGTTCATCAAGAACAAGAGAATTAATTAATCAAACCATGCATTAAAAACATCGAATTACTGGGAAAGATTAAAACTTTCTTTGTAAAATTTACTGTGTTTTTTTAGTGTTCTTACAATCCGCCAACGGCTATGGAAGCACCAACAGCAAAAACAGTGCCTCCCCGAGCACCGTGGTACATGACCATTCTGCTACCATAATATGACATGAAAGACCAAATGGCGAAGACGACACCATTGCTTCCAATGGCCAGGCCTTTAGCCAAGCCCTGGTTCAACCCCAACTTGACAGAGCCTTGAAGAGCTGCAGAGAATTCTGAGATGGTTTTGTTTTCTCCGACAAAGGCGTAAACCGTTCGGATAGAAGATATTGCCTGTTCTGCTATTGATCCAGCCTTGTTGTACTCTTCTCTAATCTGCCTAGCTAATCCCATCAAAGTCCTTCCGTACATTAAACCAGGAATTATCAAAAGCACCACAAAAGGAAAACCCACAATTGCTAGCTTCCACAGCATTATAAAGGCCGCCACATAGCTTCCAGAGAACATTGAGGCATTCATCAAAAAGTTTGGCAGCTGGTGGGGGATTTGAAACATGCAAGTTAATTAATTTTATAGATAAATGAAAATTCAAATAGCTGGTGGGCTAGCTTGTTCAAAATCAAACCTTTTCACTGAGGACATCTTGAATCACGAGGCTATCATTAGAGACACTTGTGATGACCTCTGAGGTGCTTGTCACATGCAAATCAAAGTAGCCCACATCTTGCCTCAGCACTGCTTTCAAATATCTGACTCTCATTCTAGCCGCTTGTCTCTCACCTGTTCTTGTCCAGCAATAACCCTCTACAAAAATTACACAAAAAGATTAGTCTTCTTAATTTCATGATTTTTCTTTCACAAAAGAAACAATCTTTGGTGAAAACCCACCTAGAAAACAACAAACAAATGATCCACAGGCCAAGTACAACAGCGCCACTGCATTCTGTCAACCCAAAAAAAAACCAAACCCAATTAGATTGATTTGTGCTTGCGTTTATGAGAGAGAGAGAGAGAGAGAGAGAGAGAGAGAGAGAGAGAGAGAGAGAGAGAGAGATTACCTTATTGATGTTATGCAAGAAAGCATCTTGAGCCGAAGTTGATGAACCTCCAATATTGTTCATCAAGCGGCTAGTGATCAACAACACCAAGGGCGTCGAGAAGCCATCACCAAGGGATCCAAAGAGCCCTAAGATCATGAAGCATTTATCAACACCATCAGCATGCATGAAAACAGACCGGACAGACCCAACTTTCTTCCTACTGTCCCGATCACTAGGAGGACCTTTATGTCCCATAATTTTCTCGGCCTTTTCTGAGGAAGGAACCAAACAATCGTTTAGATTCTCAGACCACGTCCTTACGTGGTTGGTTTGGTTATGCCTCTTGTTTTGTTGGTTGCTTCCAAAACAAAGCCTCTGGCCTCAACTGCTGAGAACAAACGCATATGGATATGATGTGTATATATAGGTGTGCCAAAGGCAGAGAGAGAGGCTTACAGACAGAGGCAGCGAGTTGATTGCATATGGACAGGTCTATTGTATTAAAATAAAGTTGGGTTAATGAAATGAACATGCGGCTCTGCTGATGGGAGAAGATCAAGGTTTGACTTCAAGGCTCTCACTGCAAAAAGCGTCATTAATGACGATCGGTGGGTCAGTGGACCCAATCTATGACCATTTACACCGCATAACTTAATCACGTAATTAACGAAATAAAAAACGGATTGCAGTACAGGACAATGGTCTCTCTCTGGGTGTGTGTTTATTATTAGCTTCTGGTTTTGGCTAATTAGTTTCTTAATCTGGGAAGCTGGAATTGTCATGTTACTTTCAGCAGCTTGGAAGTTTGGGAGGTTCCAGTCTACTATATGTATATCATCTCCTTGTCGACAAATTAATATGTATACCATTTGTGAGGTTCCAGTTCATGCAGATTTGGAGCTTTTATCATCCTATTCTTTTTCTCTCTTCCAGTTCATCGAAGATTTGGAGCTTTCATATCTGAAGTCAAATCTCAATCACTAAATTTTCATTTAAACAGAATCCAACATCTTATTTTCTGCAAAAGGAAAAAAAAATATTGAAGTCAAATCCCAATCACTAAAATTTCATTAAAACACAATCCAACACCTTCTCTTCTTCAAAAGGAAACAAAAGAGTGAAAAATCTCTTCTTTTAGGTTACAATAATGGAGGGCAGAAAAAAGGATATTTCCTTTAAGAGAAGCATTAGATAACTCTCACAACACAAAACACAAAATAGAAAGTTATAAAAGCTCAATCTACCACTTTGTTTGCATAATTGCAATACTTACATCATTAATTATATATCAAACTCATCAGAAGTATATATAATCATCGTATTTATGTGAGCACAACATGACACTTCCTTCAATAAAACGAAGGCAGCTACAGCTACTTGGTTATACAAAAATAATATTGGAATCAATATGTTCCTCTACATATGCATATATTTACAATATTATTTAAACAAATATTTTCATTCAAGCAAAAACTAATAGGTTGAAGTCAAGTTACTGTCTTATGGCCCTAGCTATCGCAATCCAAAGGGTTTATTGACATCCCACACACTTCCGCTCTCAACTTAAAAAAATAAATATATATATCGCTTGAAAAAATTTACTCATATCCGACATATAATTGTCTATTTTTATTTTATTTATTAATACAAATTATCGCTTATTCTAAGATAGAAAAAATCTTGTCGAAGATCAATCCAAAACTGAAGGGAGCAAAAACATGCAAGGAGGTGAACACAAGGCATGCACGTTTACCAGTATATATATATTTGAAAATTTGGGGGTGATAAACCTAGACATGCAATTGCTTGCCGTTTTGTTATGTCAATTCATTTGGTTTGAAATGGTGTTTTATGAAGAGTTGCATTAAATTTGGCTTTTATTGTAGCTGGTTCATTTGGCTACAATCCCAATTTTAACGAATTTATAAAAGGCTTGCATTAACTAGAAAACAGTCGCTAGAATGCTGTGGAAATTGTGCATCTGCATGACTAATCCCACCAAATTTGGCCACCTTCTCCACGTGTTGGTGTAAAATTATGGAGTAATAAATATTCCGCAGGCTGAGAAAAAGATGGTTCATTCCTCCCTATGTCACTGTTTGCTTTGCATAACGATTCATGATGATTTCTATATTAAAACAAACGTAAAAACTGATGGCTCAAGAACATGAGATTTCATCATGGTGGTTGATTTGTGGGGGAGTGAGATGATAGATATAATATAAGTAAATTGAGATGGGGAATTGTGTAGGAAAAGGAAAAGGCATGCACTGGCCTTCTCGCTGCAAGAAGAGGAAGCATTAAATTCAAATTCTATGGTGGTTTTCTTTGTCTTCACGATATATGGAGGGTAAAAGTAGAGATCTACTATTTCACGGAAAGCAGATGACGTATTTGCATACGACTTCTATTTTATATATATATATATATATATATATATATATATATTGTATTGAAATTAATTGACGAAGTAGGAGTGTGGAAAAATACATCCTCTTAAAAAAATGTAATTGGATATGCAATAATGTATTGAGAGATTAATCGCATATATATATATATATAAGTAATAATCTAAATTATATTTTCATACACACAATTATGATATCGTGTGGAATTCAAACATGAGACTCATATTTAGATAAACAAGATATGGTCAAAAACTTTGACACAAAAATATTACATTCATCCCAAGAACATGAGATATTATAGAATAGTACTGTACCACCACGTCAGCTGATAATACTCCCTTTTAAAATTTGACACATATCATTTTTTATAGAAAATAAAAACTTTTAGACAGCTAGACTTTGACATATGATTTTACCCTTTAGAATGAAATTTAAAAAACGAAAAAAAAAGAATGAAAGGAGTTGAAACTACGATTCTATAATCTCTCCAGGAACACAGAACTCATAAAATTACGTTTAAGAAGGAAAAGGGTTGAAACTACGATTATATTACTTCCATTAATTCCCTTTTTTAATTTTAAGTTGAGTCATAAACGCACCTCATGACGTCCTAGTAGTTGATGTGATATGCCTGTGCTCTGCTCTTAAACTTAGACCATTAACTAAGGCGAATTAAAAACTAATTTATACAAATCATAAACAAAATGGCCGGTTCCTCTAATAAAGTTTGAATTTTTTGTTAAACAACAGTTTATCAACAGCTAGATTGGTTATATAATATATTATTGGAAATATTTAATCTAGAATTGATCTTAATGCATTTTGTGATGATACCGATTGCAGATGTTGAAAATGATCGGAACCATTCTATATCTGCTGACATACATGGTCCTGGATCAAAGGCAGCAGTTGCTTTCTAATTTTGATGTATGGTTTTTGCTAGTTTTACAGAGAGATTTTTTACGCTATAGTAATATTATTAATATCACGTGATGATGTGACAATTAATAAACGACAAAAAAATAGCATGATACGCATGCTTGAAAAGATAACAAAGTAGCATCCTAATCACATTCCCAACTGGGCATGGCAGACAGTTGAACAAGCTTACTAATGATCACGTTTGAAATTTAGAAAAAGCAGGGACAGATTCTTCCATTACAAACCCAGATTTGCTTGCTTGATAGTTGATAGCTACTACCTGGCTGCATATCAGATGGGCTTAGTTAATCATGTTAGTCACATCTTTCGATTCAACTCCATTTGTGATATGGGCTTTTTTATGGCCTGTCAATGCCACCGGCTACCCCATAAACCCAGCACAACCCACTTTAAGTCTCCATCACCAACACATGGCAATTTCTATCAACTTTTAACACTTGTCCTAAAAAGAAATTTTTGAGCGTCCATGATGATTAAGTGACGGATGATGTACTTCGGAAAGGTTTTTGTTTTATGCTTTTCAATAAATTCCAGCATCTTAAAATTAGTGGGATCAATGTATGTGATCGATGTGGTAATGTCTTTTCAATTCATATCTTTGATTACTCAAAATAAATGCAGCCGTGAGTTAGTAGTGAGTTAGGTTAATTGATTAACCATTAAGATAGTTAGCTCGTCATTTTACACCGAAGTTTGAATCCTCACTTGCGTACAATAGATTAATTTAATCCGAGATATGTATCTTGAAACAATTCTTTCTTGTACGTTTTGTTATACTCCCATACTGGTGAGGGTGAGGTGAGCATATTTGCATGTAAAAAAAGTGAGAACATGATCTAAGACACCCATTTATATAAAGACAAATGTAAAGAGAATATGATCAAAGACACCCCTTTATGGATCTCCCACTTGAAATATATCTTAATTCTATTTATTTCATGACCACATCAACGATAATAGCTAGCTCCTAGCCTCCTAACTACGTACGTAACTGACTTCAAGCTCGACCATCCATCTCTACAGGGAGTATCTGTATTTGATTACATGAAATTTTTACTAATTTTTAAAGGCATCGTTGGTTGGTTGCTTTGACGAGTTTTATATTCATGGCTTTGGAAATTTACTGGTGCCATTTTCTTAAGTTGTGCTTGTGCTTGTGTGCTGTATCTGCACTTCTGCAGTAGGATAGATTCTATGTAGAAAACAAGGTAGATTTTATTACAGTTGCATTGTGCGCATCAGAGCTGCCATTTTTTTTCACTTCATAACATATAACACGATACTGGTTCTAAATGCTTCTTGTTTTGGTGGTCCTCCTCCTCCTCATCGATATTATTATTAACCAATGGCAGCAGCTGCACGATAAAAGCAGGGGACACACTCCAATGCTACTTATTTCCACCATCCCCGTCATCCTGCTGGATATTGTATTTTAATGATCAATATCAGTGTGCTTGAAGCTATTGGTTTTGCATGCACATGGTTAATCTTCCTAATTAGCAATACTAATGACCCGAAATAAAAAAGGGATGAAGAGGAGACATGGGCTTAGTCAAGTTGGCTAGAGCAGATGTGCTCTTCCCCGCTTTGTACCCATGGTTTAGATTAGTTTAAAGTAAATTATTGATTGTATCAAAAGAAAAAAAAAAAGAAAAGAAGAAGGGATGAAGAAACTAGTTGCTTGTGGGCCTGTTCAGCATCCCAAGCAAAGCTCAACAATAGAGAAAAGTGGAGGAGGGGCCTCAATATGAATATGATTCAGTTAAAGTGGTTACAGGGGAGGGGGAAATACTATTATTGCACCAGAGGGCAAAAGAGGCCATAACTAATGCTCCACCATTGCTTTTGTTCACCTCCCCAATTTGGAAGAACAGTTCCCTTATCATCCCATCCCATCTGCAGAATATCTTTTTAGCAGATGTAGAAACAAGCACATTATTATTCCTCATAATAATTAAGGAAAAAGCTTCTCAACTGCACATCCAACAATCTCTTTATCATCCCCACCACTAGCAATCACCAATACAAACTTGCCAAAATAGCTATATATGTGTATGGGAGCTCTTTTATTTGAAATAGCTTTTGTATATATTTCTTCAAAACTCTCATTTATTTGAGCCCACAAAAAGGACATTGGGAGTGAATGGATCTGCTTTAGATCTCCTAAAGGTTAAGTCTCTTGAGAGAATGAGGTAAAAGCAAAAGTACTGAGTATGGAAACGAAGGATGGCTGAAAAAATGAAATAGAAAACAAGTAGTGGCTTTGTCATGATTAGTGCCATGGAAACTCCAGAGAGTGAAAAATATTAACCTGAATACTGCCATCCATTGCTTTGCCAAAGCCAAATTGCCAATTATTGTTAGAGGATTGATTGCCAAGGAACCTGAATACTGATGGCTGGAGTTGCATTATCCTTATTTGCCTATTGGGTTCCTGCTATAACCAACTAATTTGAGTTTTGACAACCAGGAAACCCACTCATGATCTACTTCCATGATTGCCTCACTCAAATTGTTCTTGTTTCTTGTTGTTGTTGTTGTTGTTGAGAGAGAGAGAGAGAGAGAGAGAGAGAGAGAGACATTTGATAATCATAGTGTGTTGATGTTCTGGATGTTCTGTGATCATTCAACTGTACCAATTAATAATCCAATTAATTAGTGAAACCAATTGGTACAACAAAATCAAGCCCTGCTGAGTTGTGACTTGAGTTGGACTAAATATTATTTATTCCATGCTTTAGAACATATTAATTTGGTACTCTTATCAATATTCCCTTTCTACTTAATATTCTTTTTAAAAAAGTGAACCCTTTCTGCCTTTCTTTCTGTTAGCATAAGCCATCAAAAGTGAATGTGTGGATTAAAATAGTATATTGATAGATGTGTGTCACTGCTGCCCATCTGCCAATATGCTCATGCAGCTGCTTTCAGGTACAATGTCTCTGATTCTCCTCCTCTCCTGCTTTTTGTAACTTATCACACAATCAATCCCATTCTTACCACCTCTCATCTCCACCGACCAACATTGCACATGAAGCTGCCACTTTTCTCTCCACCTTACCCACCACAGAGACACAGAGTACCATCCAGTAGGGCTTCTTGTTGAATTGTCATGGTCCGGACATATTGCTTAATTTCATTTATTTACAAATCATATATAGTCATATATAGGTGGTGGTCTAGTCACATAGACACACACATATAGGATAGATAGAGATAGAGATAGAGATAGAGTGGTAAATTAATTGGTTTTCAAACGAAGCAAGCACATCTAAAGAAAAACGCACATGCAAGGAGTTTTATTCCTGCATTCGAGATTCTAAATTCGATTATCTTTTTTCTTAATATCTTTTGGATTAGAACAGAAGCGCACATAGATGTTTATTGTTTATTATTTATTGTTTACAGGGGAACATATCATAGGGTGTGTCTGGTGATGTCCAAAGTGACTTAAGCCATTTCCCTAATGGTAATAATTATCTCTTATTTATAGTCAAATATTCATGCCGAACTAAGAGCATCCACAATAGGAGAGTGTATAAGGGGGTGTATGTTAAATATACACTCTTTGTCACCGGAATTATCTCCAATGGGGAGATGTAAAGGGTTGTAAACATACATCACCACCATGGAGATGTAAAATAAAATGCACATTTGCATCTATTTTTACATCTTTTGCAGGCGGGACCCACCCGAGAAAAGAGAGGAAAAATTATACATCTTAGATTTACATCGTTTTCCATTGCAGCAAAAAACGTATTTAGCATCCACAGTAGGAGAGTGTATAATGAGGTGTATGTTAAATATACACCATTTGTGATCGGAATCACCTGCAATGGAGAGGTGTAAACGAGTGTAAATTTGCATCACCACCATGAGATGCACATATACATCTTTTTTTACATCTCTTGGAGGTGGGACCTACATGAAAAAATGTGGACAAAAATAGGACCTACAGCAAAAAACGTGAAAGAAATTAATTATACATCTTTAGATTTACATCTTCTCCACTAGAGCAAAAATCACATTTACAACCTCCGGAGGTGCAAAAGGGATGTAAAAGTGACTTTACACCTCTAAAAATACACCCTTCCATTGTGGATGCTCTAAAAATAATAGTACATCGCTTATCAAATAATTGAAGACCTTTGCCTCTCTCACCTCACCACCAGCCTTTATCCCTAGAGATTGCACTGCTTGTTCCTCCAAATGATAATGGACTGTAGGAGTTTTCGTAAATGACTTGGAATTCCTCAAATTAAAAGTAATTCTAGCTTCAACCAGGAGAACCAAGTTTATCGGAAGAAGCTATTTTGTAAAAATATATCTCCATTAGTTTTTGCTTAGAAAATAAATTCTCTTGCGACAAGAATAATGTCTTATAATATAACAGTTAGGCCGATTTGAGTTAAACCATCTATATATATAAAGTAAAAGGTAGAGAATGATGAAACATTCAAACTACCAGAAAATGCCTTAGGTTAATACAAATATTAAAAATTAAAATTAATTAATTACATGAGGATAATATGGTTAATTTATATTTTTCATATTAAAAAAATTAAAATTAAAAACAAAATCAAACAATGGTCCTTATTTTATAGAACATAACTAACTACCCATTTTATCTATTTTTAATTCTAAAGAAAAAAAAAAACAACAATTGACACACAGTGAGGGAAGGGGGGCTAGTTTTAGACACAAAAAGAAAACAACACATCAATATGACAATATCTAACTAACATACCAAAGAACAATCGTTTATTTACATCATAAATCCAACGTACTTATACAAAAAAATAATTAATTAAAAAAAATACCGTAAGGGTTTTCTAGCTCAGGTAATTAAGATATTTACTCACTTACTCGAGGTCTTAGTTTGATTCTTCCCTTCCCAATGCTTGAAACAAAAAAAGGTCAAAAAAAAACTTTTTTCAAAATGAATTTCCAATGGGCTAATGCTGTGTTAATGGGCAGCGCTGCTTATTGTTGGGCGGGATCTTTTAATGCAATAAGTCTCATTTTACTCAAGACTGGCCCATCATATGGTCCTAGTTTTGCCGGGCTTCACTTACTTGTTAAACTCAGATTGTGTGTTGTTAGTAGTCCCGCTCTGACTAGGAATCCCAAAGCAAACCCTATTTATATTTCACCACATTAACATTCACAACCCACAACATTAACATTCCAACATGACGAGAAGAGACAAACCTCTCCCGGCTTCAAGCTCCCGAAGGCGCAGCGAAAGAAGAGCTGGTAGAAGAAGACATGTTGCTGCTGGTGTCGCTGACAGCTCTGTCCAACTGCCTCGGCCATCGGCACCGAAGACAATTTACAGTTACTTAGAAGGGTTGTACGAGAGAAGAGGATCCGACCGAGAGGAGGCACTCGCTTCAATAATTGGGGTGTTAAATAGCAGATTAGAGCATGACTTTCTTTCTAGAAAAGAATTTCGCAAGTTTTCTATACAGGGGCTTGAATTCCTTCAAAAAGGGTTCCTCCAAGGAGAAGCAGCTATCACTTCATCTCGTAGGGTTGCTTGTCATGATCATTGGCTATGAGGATAAAGTGTCTGAAGTGTACAGGGAGTTGCTTCCGGTTCTTTCTAAAGCTCCGAAATCTGGAACCACGGCAGTGAAGGTATTAGACTGTTTGGGCATTGTGGCTTTTTTTGGTGCAACCAACTCAGAGGATATTCAAAATGCAATGCAAATTATATGGAAGTTCATTCATGCTGATCAATCTGATCCGAATGAAGAAAAGCATTCGGCGGCGGTCCTAGTTGCTGCAATAAATGCTTGGTTGTTTCTACTTACGAGCGTGGAAGGATGGAGACTCAGACACAACAACTGGAATGGAGCCATTGATTACTTCTCAACCCTGTTGTTAAAGCATGATGATAAATTAGTCCGTGTGGCTGCTAGTGAAGCACTAGCTTTGATTTTCGAAACCGGTAGTTTGGAAAAGTTCTGGGGAGAAGGAAAGGAACGTAGCTATTCATATGCAACAATTACTGAGGGAGAGTATCGTTGCAAACGACATCCGCGAAGTTGTGAAATATTTTGAGAATTTTCAATGCCCGGGAACATCATTGACAGTCAATGGAAAAGATCTAAAGCTGTCATCATGGTATCAGAAGATCCAGTTACAGTTTTTGAAGGGTTTTTCAGCTGAAGGGTTCGAACTACAAGTGAAGGAAAATGAAAAATTACAGAATCTGTTCGAGTTCAATCCACATCGAATTATAAATTCAGGCCGAGAATTGTATGTGTCCACCACTGATAAAATCAGTGTCTCTTTCTTTTTACCTGAAGAAAGAGACCCTGAAAAATTAACAAAGGAAGATCGAAAGAAACAAAAGATTTGGAGAAACTCTGTTCTCAAGAAGGCACAGACACAATTAATGACCAAACATCGCCGTTTGTCTGAAGAAACGAACCGCTCCGACTATGATTGACACTGAGAGTGAATGTTAACACATCGTATTTTCATTTTTTCTTTATAGTTAAAAACTGTGCCTTTATATATTCATTTTATTAATTAATAAAGATTGCAACCAACGGTTCTAAAAATATTGACTTTGAAACTAGAGATTTCAAGTTGGAATCGCACGATAAGCACAACTTTTGTTAGTCAACTGAGGCTGTGTCTTTGGACCAGGATGGTTGACCAAGGAGTAATAAGCACCTGCGGGCCCCTTAGCCAGCAGGGAAGAGTGGGTCCCTTTCTCCACCACCTTCACCTTTTCAATCACAACGATAAGATCACAGTTATGTACGGTACTTAACCTGTGGGCCACCACCACCCTAGTCCTCCCCAACCTCAACCGCTCCAGCGCTTCTTGCATCACCTTCTCCGATTGGCTATCGAGCGCGCTGGTGGCCTCGTCCAATAGCAACACCGCTGGGTTTCTTAGTATTGCCCTGGCTATTGCTATCCGTTGCTTTTGACCCCCAGATAGCTGCACCCCTTTATCCCCACACGACGTGTCGTATCCGTCCTTTAATCCGCTGATAAAATCGTGAGCGTTCGCTGCCTTTGCGGCCTCCGCGATCTCCGTCTCGTCCGTCTCATTGGACGCTCCATATACAATGTTCTCTCTTATGGTCCCACCAAATAACGTTGGCTCTTGGCTGACTAACGCCATGTGTTTCCGCAACGATCTAAGGTTGTACGTCTTTAAATCTCGGCCGTCCATTTCCACCACTCCTTTGATTGGATCGTAGAATCTCTCAATTAATCCGATGATGGTCGATTTGCCTGACCCACTTTGTCCCACCAACGCCGTAGATTTTCCTGCTTTCATCTCAATCGAAAAGCGTTGGAAGATCAACGCATTGGGCCTAGTTGGGTATGCAAAATCCACGTCACGAAATTGAATTTGACCCGTTATGTTTTCTACTTGCTTCTCTTGAGGAACTTGGGGCTCCATTTTTGTGGTCCGGTCCAAGATACTATAAATGGACCCGATTGCATACAAACCCATGGCAAGGTCTGATGTCATACTTCCAGCATCGGCTATGGTTCGGCCGGTGGTGACCAAAATTGTGATGGTTTCAAAGACTGCTCTTGCTGTGACATGGCCCTTGTTGACAAGCATGCCTCCCCACAAAAAGCTGACACCCCAATTGAGAATTGTGATGCACTGGGCAAACCCGAGCCCAATACCCGCGACCCACGACTGTCTTATGCTCTCTCTACGTGGGCCTTCTTGGGCCTTTTCTAGCATCTTCAGAATTGTGTTCTGGGCTGAGAAGGCAGTGATGGTGCGGAAGTTGGAGACTGCCTCGGCAGCAAGCTTGCAACTTTCCTCTTGGGCTTCGATGGCTTTTGTGGACGTTGTTTTGAGTAGGACTCGCTTTGCATACAGGCTGGCAATGACTATGGGTTGGGCGGCAATAATGACCACGGCAAGTCTCCATGCCATTATTAGCCCCATTGTCCATGCTATGGCGACGCCTGAGATGGTTTGTATAAGGAGACCCATTCTATCACCCACTAAGGATCTCACCTGCCAATAATATGAGCATTGTCAAAATCCCATTTGGTTTACAAGCGATAAGTTACAACTTTTTTTCACCAGGATTAGACCCCATTGACTAATTTTAAGAAGCTAAACTTTGCTCGTGTTAGATTTTAATTTAAAAAAAGATTGTTTGGTATCGAGCACTTTAATATTTCCTTCATCAACAATGTATGAAGTATTGTAAATTGATATCAGGTACCAATCAATGACCAAATGTTTTACCAATAATGTTGAAATAATTAGACCTACCATTTCAGCTTCTTTGGTGAGCCTAGAGCAAATGGCACCGCTGGAGTTTTGTCGGTGCTCGAACCATTCAACTTCAAAAGTGAATATCTTTGAAAGCAGCCTCTCCCTAATCCGATTGGTCAAGCGCTCTCCCATGTAAGCGAAGTTGTAATGCTGGATGATATTAATCAGCATTGAGAAAACGGAGAGCCCAAAAAAACACAACGCAAAAGTCCTTATTTTCTCTTCCATCTCATCATGATTTGTCAAGAAAAACACTGATATCGTGGTCCCCATGACGAATCCGTACACCGGCTGAACCGCTCCGAAAAGAGCAGCACTCAAACACCCTAAAATCGCTTGCTTCCATTCTGGAAGACTCATAGACATCAATCTCCACAATGAAGCTCTGGGTTTGATCATGTTGTTTGGATTTTCTTTAGCAGTAGCAGCAGTACAGTCCAATCCAGCGTCCTGGGGGGTCGAATTCAATTGGCTAGCAGATGATGGAAGAACGGGACTATTTATACTGTTGTTGCAGTGACATTGATCTTCTGAAGTTTCTTTTGGAATTTGTTGGAGACGGACAAATGATGCGTAAAGCCCATTTTGGTTTTGTATTAGCTCGTCGTGTGAGCCAGTTGCTGTGACGCTACCATTTTGCATGACGGCAATAACGTCGGCGTTTCGAATGGAGGACAGGCGGTGTGCGATGACTATGGTTGTTCTGCCCATGGCTGCCTTGTGGAGAGCCTCTTGAACAAGCCTCTCTGACTCAGAGTCTAATGCGCTGGTGGCCTCATCAAGAAGAAGGATCTTGGGTTTTCCAACTAATGCTCTTGCGATGGCAATCCTCTGCTTCTGTCCTCCTGACACTTGAATGCCCCTCTCACCAACCTGTTGGATTTGATTTGCTACTATTTATTTAAGCAATATCTTATGGATTTACCAATATATTTATTTATACTAGCAATAGTCGAGCGGACTCACTATCTTGACCAAGTGGCCTAACGATTTGCCAATTTATTATTACTGTGATAAATTGTTGTTCTACTAATTGCTAGTATGGAAAGGGAATGAAAATTAACCTGGGTATCATATCCTTGAGGCAGCTGAGATATGAAATTATGAGCATTGCTAGCTTTGGCAGCCTCAATTACTTCCTCACTTGTACCATCTTCCTTGCCAAAGAGTATATTCTCCTTAATGGTGGTTGAGAACAGAGAAGGCTCTTGGCTTACTGCTGCCATTTGTGACCTTAGCGACTTGAGCTGCAGCTTATCAATGGCAATCCCATCTAGAGAAATCTCTCCCTCAAGAGGGTCATAAAACCTTTGCAACAGTGAAATCACTGTGGATTTTCCTGAGCCACTAGGACCTACCATAGCAACTGTCTTTCCTGCTGGTATGTTTAGGCAAAAGTTGTTTAGTATGATGCCATCAGGCCTTGATGGGTAGGCAAACTTGACCTGTTTAAATTCAACTTCACTTGAAAAAATTTCCAGAATTTTGCCTCTCATGTTGTCTGAATCAATCTGGGGAACTAGTTTTGTAACTTCCATAATACGCTCACCAGCTGAACATGCTTCAGTTATGTACTTGAGATTTGATAAAGCAGAACCCATTGCCCTGTTTCTCAAAGAACAGAGGAAGTTAACCCATCATTAAATTTTTTTATTTTTTTATTTTTTTTTTACAATTTCTTTTTAAGATCACATAAAATTCCATGTTATAAAGTAGAATTGAGAAGAAGTTATTGCTTACAATCCCCCATTGACTATTGAGACGCCAACTGCTAAAACATTTCCTCCGAGCGCGCCGTGGTATATAATCATTCTGCTACCAGAGTAAGACATGACAGCCCAAATGGAAAAGATAGTGCCAGAGCTACCAATGGCCAAGCCTTTAACCAAGCCTTGCCTCAACCCCAACTTAATAGTTCCATGTAGAGCTGCAGAGAATTTTTGAATGGTATTGTTCTCTCCAACAAATGCATAAACAGTCCTAATGGAAGATATTGCCTGCTCTGCAATTGTCCCAGCTTTAATGCACTCTTCTCTTCTCTTTTTTGCTAATTCAGTTAAAGTTCTTCCACAAATCCAACCAGGAACTACCAGAAGCAAGGAAAATGGGAGCCCCAACATAGCCAGTTCCCACACCATGAAAAATGCTACCGTGTAACCCGCAACGAACCTAGACACTTTGCTTACAAAATCTGGCACCTGATCATTCAAATTCATTATATGAAAAAAGGAGCTGGGACAAAATAATGTTTCTGTTATGTTATAACTTAATAGGAATTAGGAAAATTGACTTGAATGTAGAAACCTTTTCACTGAGAACATCTTGAATGATCTGAATATCATTTGAGATACTTGTGACGACCTCCGAGGTGCTGGTTTCATGTAAATCAAAGTAGCCCACGTCTTGCCTTAACACTGCTTTCAAATACCTGCTTCTCATTCTTGCAGCTTGTCTTTCTGCTGTTCGTGTCCAACAATATCCCTCTAAAATAACAAATTACATTGAGAACACTATTCGGTCTGAACTTGATTTGTATATATCAGTTGTTGCAAAAACAGAACAAAAGAAAACCACGTTCATGTTTATGTAGTTAAATCGATTACGTACCTAAGAAGCAAGCAACCCATGAGGCCAAAGCTAAGTACACAAACGCTAGCATTCCGTTCTGCATGAGGCCATCCACAACAAAATCCAAAGATTGTGATTAGCTTTTTCTGCATCTTTTCAGTGTTTGTGCATGTGTGAATGTGAACAATGAGAAGGTCTAGAGAGAGAGAAACCTTGTTGATGTTAGGGCGCAAATTACGTGCATCCAAATCTGAGGCTCCAGCTCTGTCTGCTCTGGCCATATTGTTTATCACCCGGCTACATAAAACAATCACCAGACGTGAAGTGAAGCCATCGCCTATGGCTCCAAGCAACCCCAGTGTCATCAACCACTTGTCAACTCCGTCTGCATGCATGAAAATGGACCTTATTGACCCATTTTTCTTCTTCTTCTTCTCTACTTCATAACTAGTTTTCTCTGAACTGCTCATTCTCACTCTTTCAGTCTTTCTCAGATAACAAACAACATGTATAATTAGTAAAATACATCCTCACACTGCCTCCCTCTCTAATATATAACTTATTTTTCTTTTAATTTTTTTTGTAGGAAGTGCTAAATTTTGACTTTAACCAATGTCAGGCTAAATGTTCACCTTTGGTGGAAGAAAGGAACACAATGCTTTGGTGCTCACCACCTCAGATTGCATATACAACTACAGCTTTTTAATTTTCGTACGGAGACTGATTTGCAGAATTTAAATTGATATCCCAGAATCTAAATCACCTAGTATGAGATCCAATAATTTCGAATTTATTCTAGTGTATTTAGAGCATTTCCAATAGTAGTAACAAATTAAAGTTTGTTGACCTATGTGGCAATTTGAAAAGGTTTATTTGCTACTTGAATAATTTTTGCTGCAAGACTTTTCATTTCAATTCAATTAATGCAATATCATGGAAACGAATGAAAAACAGGAAAACATGTGAAAAATGTCTATGTATTTATTATCTGAAAAGAAAAAATGCATGTTTTTTACATTTTAAAGGTAGGTTGTAAAGGACCCACTAGTGTAGTGGTTTGGAGTATTTACTCCCTCAGGCAAGGTCCTGGGTTCGAGTCCTAGCATCCGTGTTGTGTGTGTGAGTTTAATATGCTATCGCCCCTTTCAATAGGAAAGGACCTAAAAAAAATAAAAATAAAAAGGTAGATTTTGTTTTTCCAAAGTAAAATTAAATGTTTGATGAGCCAAAGTCAACTTACTAGTCTTGAAGAGAGAGAAATAGGTTGGAGCTTTGATGACTGAGTTTGAAGAGACTTTTGGAGAGAGTTTTTCTAATGTAGTTCACCTATTTTGGAATTCCAAAGTTGTTGAAGAGACTGTTGGAGATGTTCTTATATTGCAAAGTTTATGCAAATTTAAAATTTTCCAAAAGGGGTAACCATTTCCATTATATTAACTAATCCATTGACACACGTTTATAGGTGTGCCAATTGGTTCTATTTTTAATTTTTTTAATTTTAGAATTAAAAAAAGATAAAATGGGTAGTTGTGTTCCATAAAAATAAGACTCATTATCTAATTTTGTTTTTATTCGTATTTTTTTTTTAAATATGAAAAAGTATATATTTACCATATCATCCTCATTTAATTAACATTTTCATTTTTTAACATTTGAATTAATCAAGAACATATGGTATTTTGAATGTGTGAACCATTCTCGGTCCATTATTTTATATATATGAATGAACAACACCATATGGTATCTTATAGTGGAGATGGAACCAAACAAAGTGACAACATAACACTCACCGTGCGCTACCCTCTCATTTTTAATCATGCATCTCCGATATCAATGGCTACAAGTTAAATCATCGCTACAAATTATCAGGCATCCATTTTATATTAGTTTCTTAAGAGATTAAGTTCTTAACTTATGTCACTCATGAGATCATTTGCGATAATATACTTATCATTCTTTTTGTTTTTTCTCTCTTTCTAATTTCTTTACAAAAAGGAAGACCAAATTCATATGCGATATGATCATACAAACAGATTTGACACCAATAAAAATATCATTTTACAGAGAGTAAGACAGCACTCGAGCAATAATACCACCTTTTGTTCTTAAAAGGGAATTATTATTCGGAGTGCAAATAACAAAAAAGAGATGAAAGAATGGAATCTATAGAAAAATAAGTGGGCCTAGTCGCTTGAAAGTGCTCTGGTTGATTATTAAGTGCGCAAAATCGAAGCACACAGCCATGGCGGGAAGTGACCCACTGAAGCCGCTCTTAAACTTAATTCACGATTCCGCCTCCGAGAAGTCGCACGGAGGTACAACACAATCCCCACATACATTTTCCTATTCTGCATTTGCTTATTTGTTTGGTTCCTGAGAAAATGTAAATGAAAAGGAGAAAAAAGAAAGAAGTCGTGATCTCCTTTTCTAGTCGTATTCGTTTATATGATCTCACTAAAGGCGGTTTTCAGTGCTAGTTATCCAATTACAAAAGAGACTTCATAGGCTTTCGCCTTCCCGTCAGAAAACCGAACCGATGCCTCCCTCATCTCCTCCTTATGTTCTTCCTCTCCTCTCCGTCAATCTTCAGTAGTGAAAGAAGACAGAGGTTGGTGTCTGTGGAGAAGGAAAGAAGAGGGAAAATAGACGGGTCGGCTTTGGGCTGTTTTCTTTTCCAAAGTTTTTTAAATTTATCCTAAAAAAGTAAAGTAGACAATGAGGGGAGCAATTGATTGCTATACTTTCTTTATGAGTGTTGATTTTCCTACTTTTCTTCTGTTCATTTACAATTTCTTTTGATACTTTTTACTATAACATATAAGAAAAAAAATCAGCTTATTTTTTTATTTATCAATGCTAACATTAAATGCTAAAAGTAGGGCCGTTTGATAATTATTTTAGTGTTAATTTTTAGTTTATAGTTTTTGTGCTAGAATATAAAGAATGAAATTGAGAGAGAAAATGAGATGGGAGGATGAGAGAGACGAGTAACAAAAGTGAAAACAAAAACTAAAAACTTTGTTACTCCTCTCTCTCATCCTCACTCACATTCTCACTCTCATTTTCCTCTATAGTTTAACACAAATAATGAAAACTAAAAACTGTATCTCTTACTCTTCTCCCTCGTCTTTATTCTTTGTCTCTTCTCAATCTATCTCCCTCTTCTCTCTCTTTTTGATATCTCTCCCTTTTCTCTCTACTCGATATCTGTCTCTTTATCTCGGGGATTTATATGATTTTGGTTGGCTCATTAGTTTTTATGACTTATGCGATGAGATTTCTTCAAATGGTGCTTTAGTTCTTGGGAATTCTATCCTTGATTTTGGTTGTATTGGCGAGTCCTTCTTTAGTCATATTATAATTGAAATTTATTTCCTATTTTGGGTTAACATATTTTGTACTTCTTTATAAATACGTCCATATTGGAGAATAATACATATATGATAATTCTCATTTTGGCATGGTATTAGAGTAATACACTCATGTGCCCGTGTTTGACCTTGCGTTGTCGTGTCCTTACCTTGTCTTTCCCTATTACCTTAATGTATTCCTATGAAGAAATGACCTATTTCTTCAATTTGAATTGATATTCCATAATTGAAATCACCTTTTATGATATCCAGTTTCGAATTTATTCTAGTGTATTTACTATTTATATAGCAAAGTTAAAATATCCACAAGGGGTAACAATTTCCATTATAGTGGAGATGGAACCAAACAAAGTTACAATAGAAAACTCATTGGGGTCGTTTGGTACGGAGGATTGTCATGGACTGTACTAAATCCTGAGACTGTCTTGAATTAGCTCGGATTGGCCTAAGTTGGATTAAGTACTGACCTACGTTTGGTGCTGCGTCGGACTAAGAAGTTGGATTGTAAAAATAGTGAAGACCTATGTTTGGTGTTGTGTCGGACTAAAAGATAATTATTTTAATAATTAATTTTAATTATAAATAAATAAAATTCTAATATTTAATAATTAAAGATTGCTAAAACTATCTTATCTTTTCTTCTTCTTTTTTTTTTCCTCCTTTTTCTCCATTTCTTCTTCCTTTCCTTCCCAGCCCGTTTCTTTTTTGTTTTTTCTTTCTTCCTATTTTCTTCTTCCTTCCCAAATTCCTAGGCCAGCCCTTTTTTTTATTTTTATTTTTTATATACCTTTCTTCCTCTCTTCTTCTTCCTTCCCAGGCCATCCCTTTTTATTTTTTTTATTTTTATTTTATTTAAAACCTTCTTTCTTCCTCTCTTCTTCTTCCTTCCTTCTTAATCAACTGTCTAGATTGAAAGCTGTAACCTTTACTGAGAGAGAGAGAGAGAGAGAGAGAGAGAGAGAGTGGTCAAGGGTTTTACTTGAATTGTGAATTCATATATTGCATTAATAATAATATTGGTACACAATGTAAGATTTTATACAGAACCTATGTGCTATTCTAAGTAAGCAGATCCTAGAATAAAGCTAATTATATTTACATCCTATAATCACTCTATCCCAAGAGTTGACAATATCGGAAGTTCCAATCACTCTCAATCAGATTGTGTAATTGATTTTCCTTTAACACTCCCCCTCAAGTTGGAGTGTGGATGTCAATGACACCCAACTTGCCTAGATGTGTATGAAAAATAGGCGCACGTAGTGGCTTAGTAAATAAGTATGCAACTTGCTCCACTGTTCTGACATAGGAAGTTTTGATTTCTCCTTTTTGAATCCTCTCACGAAGTGTGGCAATCGATCTCAATATGCTTTGTACGTTCGTGATACACAGGATTTGAGGCTATGCGTAGGGCGGCTTGGTTGTCACAGAATAATCTTGCCGGTTGGGGATGCTTAACACGCAAATCTTCCAATAAATATCGCAACCAACTTAATTCACAAGTAGCTGCGACCATAGATCGATACTCCGCTTCTGCGGATGAACGAGCTACTGTAACTTGCTTCTTGCTTTTCCAGGACACCAACGAGTTTCCAAGGAAGATACAATAACCAGTCACTGATCGACGTGTAATGGGGCAACGAGCCCAATCTGCGTCACAGTAACCAATTAAATGTAATTCACTTTGGGAAGAAAACATCAAACCTTGTCCAGGAGCTCCTTTGAGGTATCGAAGAAGTCGATACGCTGCATCAAGATGATGTCGTTGTGGATCTTGCATGAACTGACTCAACGTGTTGACAGTATATGCTATTTTTGGTCTTGTGATGGTCAAATAGATCAATTTTCCAACTAAGCGTCTATACCTCGCAGGTTCGTGAAGTGAACTGCTACCTGCATGTGTTAATACCAAATCTGCCTCCATTGGAACCTTCGTGGGTTTAGCACCAAGTAACCCAGCTTCCTCTAATATGTCCAGTGTATATTTCCGTTGGCAAATTGTGATTCCAGCTTTTGAACGTGCGACCTCGACTCCAAGGAAATACTTTAGAGTTCCAAGATCTTTAATTCGAAATTGACTGCTAAGGAAAGCCTTTAGGTTCTTAATTTCTGCCTCATTATTGCCTGTAATCACCATGTCATCAACATATAACAATATAATGGTGAGTGAAGTACCCTTGACTTGAGTGAACAAAGAGTAATCTGCCTTAGATTGGCAGAAACCGATGGTACATATTGCCGAAGAGAATTCTCGAAACCAACTTCTGGACGCCTGTTTAAGACCATATAAAGATTTATGGAGTCGACACACGACGTTCTCCCCCTGTCGACGACAACCCGGGGGAGGCAACATATAGACCTCCTCTTGAAGTTCACCATGAAGAAAAGCGTTTTGGACGTCCATTTGATGTAAGGGCCAATCGCGGACAACAGCGACAGTCAATAGGCAACGCACGGTAATGAGCTTGGCCACCGGTGCGAAGGTCTCTTTGTAGTCGATACCTTCACGTTGGGTGAAACCTTTGGCAACGAGACGTGCTTTGTAGCGTTCAAGAGTGCCATCGGACCGGTACTTGAGTTTGAAAACCCATTTGCAGCCGATGGGTCGTTGTCCAGGCGGAAGAGGAACAAAACTCCAGGTTTTATTGTCTTCGAGGGCCGTGAGTTCAGCCTGCATTGCAGCAATCCAGTGGGGATCTTGACAGGCCTGCTCATAGGTAGTAGGCTCCACCAAGTGGGAGATATGAGAAATAAAACACTGATATCCAGGAGATAAGCAGGAATAGGAAACATACCTATGTAATGGATGACGCGTGCTGGACATGGATCGTGAGGGGGCCTCTGTGGGCGTGAGCAAAGTTGAGTGATGAGCCACATAATCTTTGAAGTGGGCTGGTGGTTTGGTGAGACGAGTAGAGTGGCGAAGAGGGGCTTGGTGAGAAATGGGTGGTGCAGATGGTTGAGGAAGAGAGATGCTGGAAGGGATGGGTTCAGGTGATCTGTCGGCAAGTGGTGTGTCAGCAGGTGAGATAAGAATTGGTGTTGGTGGTGATGAAGGCTCGAGGTTGGTTTGGGAAATAGGGACAGCGGTGTGTGGTGAATCAAGCACCATGTGATGTAGGCCAAGAGTGGAGGTGGTGGGGTCATGTGAATTGGAGCCATGTGCTGGATGGATGATGGGAGTAACATGCATGTCTTTTTGGCCTATAGTTGGTAAGGAAGTGTAAGGAAATGTATGCTCATGAAAGATGACATCACGTGAGATAAAGAATTTATGTGTGGCTAGATCATATACCTTATAACCTTTTTGGCCAAGAGGATAACCAAGGAAAACACAACGGCGAGCACGGACGTCAAACTTATTGGTGGGTGTGAGGTTGGTGGCATAGCTAAGGCATCCAAAAACGCGTAAGTGCGTATAAGTTGGTGGTGTGTTGTGCAAAAGTTTGTATGGAGATTTATGAGAGAGCAAGGGTGTTGGCAAACGATTGATGAGATAACAAGCAGTTTGGATACTTTCCCCCCAAAATTGTAAAGGTAAGTTTGCCTGAAACCTAAGAGCACGACCAACATTTAAAAGGTGCCTATGTTTACGTTCAACCACCCCGTTTTGTTGTGGTGTGTAAGGACAAGAATGTTGGAAGAAGGTGCCACATGAGTCTAGGTAAGAACGCATGGAAAGAAATTCACTACCATTATCCGTACGAAGAGCTTTAATGTCACTTTGAAATTGTGTTTTGACCCAAGAGAAAAAGGATTTCAAAATTGTTTGTGTGTCAGATTTGAAATTCATAAGATGTACCCAAGTAAATCGAGTGAAATCATCCACAATAGTGAGAAAATATCGTGCCCCAAAGTGTGTTGGGTTCCTGTGAGGTCCCCAAATATCACAATGAATTAAGTCAAATGGTGCGGAAGTTTTAATTTCACTACGATGAAAGGGTAAACGAGTTTGCTTTGCTAAAGGGCAAACTTCACAAATGTGTTTGGAATCAAACATTATTTCAACATTATTCTTGGCTAACAAAAGTGAAGGTGCGGATGATGGGTGCCCAAGGCGCCGATGCCATAGGCTGGTGGTATGATGGATGTGGTTGGCGAGGTGAGGGTTTTGTCTTGGTGTAAGATAATAGAGCCCATCAAAATGTTTGCCCAGGCCAATCACCCTCCTCGTATCCATGTCCTGCACAACACAAAAATCCGGATAGAATGTCACTATACAGCACAAAGCTCTTGTCAATTTACTAACATACAACAAATTGACACGAAACTTTGGTACATAAAGAACTTTATCAAGAGATAGATCATGTGACAATTTCATAGAGCCAATATTTTTTATTTCTGCTTGCCCCCCATCTGGTAAACCAACGGAGTCATACTGAGCATCAATGATGTTGTGTGTTGGTGGTGAATGTGATATATGGTCGGTTGCTCCACTATCAACAATCCAATATAGAATCGAGTGTGGATCTGTTTGTGCGATATTGCATTTAGGCGAGAAGATACCTGTTGCGTTTGCAAGTGGTTGTCCATTACCATTACGGAGCATGGCAATGATCTGATTATACTCCTCGGTAGTGAACATAGGACAGTCAGAAGCATTAGACTTGGTGGTTGCAGCAGCGTTGATAGCCTCGACATTGTTGACTGTGGATCTCTTATTCTTGGGCTTTACGTTCTTGCCATGCCATTTGTGTCCTTCTGGAAACCCAATAATGTAGTAGCAATGGTCCACCAAGTGTCCATCTCCGTCGCAGAAGGTACATTTAAGTGACTTACGTGAAGATGTGTTGGAGGACTGTTTGTTGAATGACGGCGGCGCTGGGGTTCGCTGCACTTGCATTGCGTGAGAGTTCATCCCTAGATCTCGGCGACTGGCCACATCCATCTGCCATTCATGTTGGAGAATGAGGCCATGAACTCGGCGTGTGTCAGGGAATGGATTCATCATTAGAATCGAGCCTCGTATAGTCGAGTAGGAGTCGTTCAATCCCATCAGAAACTGCATAACTCTTTCTTTTTCTTCCCGTTCAGCGAGTTCTTTCAAGCCTGCACAAGTGCAAGTGAGTGGGTCATGGCAGGACGCTAACTCGTCCCACAAGGCTTTCATCTTGGTGTAATAGGAAGATACTGAGAGCTGCCCTTGACGATTTTCAACAATTTCTTGTCGAATCTGGTAGATCCTTGAGTCACTGCTCTGTGAAAACCTGTCCTTGAGATCGTTCCAAACTGCAGCAGCAGATTCAGTGTACATGATGCTGTTGGCAATGTCTGAGTGAACTGAGTTCACAATCCACAGTGTTACCATATCGTTGCATCTTTTCCAAGCTGCATATTTTGCATCCTTGGATGATGGAGCTGTAATGGTTCCATCAATGAACCCAATCTTGTTCTTTGCGCTGAGACCCATGCTTATGGCACGGCTCCATTGCCCATAATTGTTCCCATCAAGTGGTTTGGAAGCTAGGATAAGTCCAGTATGGTCTGAGTGGTGTATGGTGTATGGGTCTGAGAATTCCATGGTATTCTCATCTGGTTTCATGTTTTTGGTTGGTTCTGTCATGGTGTTTGTGAGAGATCTGTGGTGGTTATGGGAGGACTACGGTGGTTATGGTGGCGGAAGCGTGATAGAGTCACCAAGATCGGTGCTCTGATACCAACTTGAATTGTGAATTCGTATATTGCATTAATTGATAATATTGGTACACAAGGTAAGATTTTATACAGAACCTATGTGCTATTCTAAGTAAGCAGATCCTAGAATAAAGCTAATTATATTTACATCCTATAATCACTCTATCCAAAGAGTTGACAATATCGGAAGCTCCAATCACTCTCAATCAGATTGTGTAATTGATTTTCCTTTAACAGTTTTAGGTGAGAAAAAACGCACAGAGAGAGAGACAGAGACAGAGGTTGAAAATTCAATACCAGCTATTTATTCCATAAGTTCAACTTGATGGCTTCTATGTCATTTCCCGGAAGAATCTTTTAATGGGTACCAATTAGTTTTTAGAATTTTTGTCAAACCACTTCAAGACTGGGAATTCATGACTTCCTTCTCTCAGTCTCATACAAGAAAGCCCACATCTCCTTTAATGGTGTCTCCCTTTGCAATTGTCCTGATCGTGGTGGATGATTTCTTGGAAGGTTCAATTGGGTTTGACAGTGGTTGTTGAATTTGGGTTCAATTGGGTTGTGGTTCCATTGGGTTTGAATTAGTGGTGGTTGATTCGAGTGACTGGGTTTGAATTGGTGGTGGTTGGTTCTAGTGACTGGGTTTGACGATAGTCTATGGTGATTCTGGTGGTTTGGCTGGGTCTATGGTGGTTACAATTCTAGGTGAAGAAGAAGAAGTTGGTTATTGTCGGACTCGCGTTCTCCGTTTAGCGAAATCGATATTTTGCAAACCATGTTTGAGGCTCGCTAAACTGGAAGGGCGAGTGAGGCTTTTTGTTTACTGTTGTACTATACAATCCCATTTAATTTAGTCCCCCTCTTACCAAACATGATTTTCAAAGTGTTATTTAACACTGTCCAGGCCAGTCCAACCTACCAAACATGCTCATTGTGCGCTACCAAACAAAGTTAAAAATATCCACAATGGGGTAACAGTCTCCAATAACAATAACTGCATCTTAATTTCCCTCCCTAACAAATATTGTAGCATCAATTTTATACTTTCTTAAAACTAAGTTCTTAACTTGTGTCACTCAAGAAATCATTTCGGATAATATACTTTCACACTTGTTTTTTCTCTTTTTTTTTTTTTGAATATAAAAAATCCAAATTCATTTCAGATAAGATCATACAGATTTTGACACCACTAAAAATATCATTTTATAGAAAGTAAGACAATGCAATACGTTACGTTCTTCCATGTTTCTCTTTTTTGTAGAAGACTAATACAACCTTTTGTTTTTGTTTTTATACAAGCAAAGCGATATTAGGAAAAGAGAAATCAAATCACGTAGAAGCGATAAAGTAGCTAATGAAAAATAACTGGGCCTAATATTGGGCTGAAGACAAAGAAAATGGGCCCGGTACCGGGCTAAGGAAAATAAAGTGGGCCTAGTCTTGGACTTGAAAGATCATTATGATCATCTATCCGACCCACGGGAGCCCTGGTTAATTAAGTGCGCGAAACAGAAGCACACAGCCATGGCGGGAAGTGAACCACGGAAGCACCTCTTCAACTTAATTCACGATTTCGCCTCCGAGAAGTCGCACGGAGGTACAGTCCCTACACACCTTTTACTATTATGCATTCACTTATCTGTTTGGTTCCCGAGAGAATGTAGATGAAAGGGAAAAAGAAAAAAAAAAAAATCATTTTTCCCGAGAAACGTAGAAATAGGCACTAATAATTATGTACTATGAGCTCGCTAATTAAGTTCAATTCTGTTCCCGCTAGGTTTTATTGGAAATTAAACGAATAGCTTTTTCTTCGCATTCTTTGAATTTCGCTGAAATTTGAACTGGAAAACTTTGGATACACATGCTTTGAGATATGCAGAGCGAAGAGTGGTAGGTCTGAGGAAGCGAATTGAAGAGCTCCGATCTGAGCTAGAGGTTGCAAATGCAGAGCTCGAGGAAGCCAAGCGCAGCAAGGAAACTACTGAGCAAGATCTTAAAGGATACGAAGTTGAATTGGCTATGAATGAAGCTACGATTCAAACGCTAGAGGTTTGTTATTTTTGCACAATGATTCTGTTCTTAATTTGATTAGGCTTTAATCGAATCTTCAATGCAGTCAAGGATTTCTCTGACTCAAGACGAGATTTCCACAGTGGGATCGGATTTGGATGCTCTTAAGGTATTTTTACTTTCTGTTTCTAGTAATTTAATTAAATATTTGTCTACTGATCCTCATTTTATGTTATTTTTGCTTGGACCTTGGAAAAGAACAAAAAAGGCGCTTCGCGGTATGAAATTTTCATCTCAATCGTTTGTTAATTATTTTCAATATTTTAATTTTTAAAAATTCTAATTGCTTAACTTTTAATTATTTGCCATAATTGTCTACGCAGAGATGAGTTTATAAGCCAAATGTTTGAGATCAACACTCAGATAAGGTTAGCTTCATTTGAAAAGAGAAATGGTACTTGTAACAAGTTCTCAGAGCATTTTGGACTACATGGCGTATTTGTATGCCCCATTTATAGAAAATTTCACATGATTGCTGCGAGTGCTATTTCAAAAATGTTTTAGTGCCTTCCTGCAGTTACTAAGTTACTATCATACTCGTCAAAAAATTTGAATGCAGGAAGTTCCAAGAGTCAAGTGCTCGAAAAATTGATGAGCTCTTGTACAATGGAAGTACAGAAGGTGATGGCTTGTGTACGCTAATCCATTAATCTATATATAGTATTGATCTCTGAACATGTGCTGTTCCATCTTATTTTATTTTCATTTGTCGAATCTTCTAGTCATTATTAACTCCTACATCTCTCTTTAAGTCTTCAATATAGATCTTTCTCAAAAGAGGAGCAAAATGATTGCATAATGTAGCTTGGGTAGAAACTAAAAGAATATTGCAATTTTGTTTCAGAAGAAGATCCCAAACTAGTGAAGGAGGAGGTTACTGAAGGTGCTTTAAGTACACTTGAAGATATGCTTGCTGGTGTAATATCTCAGACAACTGAAGTGGTAGAAGAATACAAATCAGAACAGAACATTGAAAAGCAGGTAGGAAATCGGTCATTGAAACATTCCCAACAGCTAACATTACAATTTTCTAAATGCATAGTTTGTGTTCATGTTAGTATTTCCCAGGAAAGCAACATGAAAATGACTGAATTATCTGGAGCTTCTGCTTCTGCAGGTCCAGCAGGCGCTGATTGATTGTGAAAGGAAGGTATTCTTGATGGAGGAGATGTTAGAAGCAACAAAAGCATTGCAGGACTTGACAAGATATCCTTTTCAAGATTGCATTGGTTACTGAACTTAATCAATGGTTAAGCACATTATATATTATTCCTCTGGACCATGTAGAAAATTAGAATGCGAAGAAAATTGCCCATCTCATATGGTCATTAGTGATGGATCATGGTTGAATGAGTTTAAAGTAGTTCCATGGATATGAACAATTCATAAGCACAGTCAAATGCACTGCATAACAGTTGATTGCTTGAATTTTTCATCATTTGCGAAACTGCCTTAATTGAATGCAGTCCAATCCACATGAGCTATTTGTACAAGCTTCTTGGCCAGCTTTCTTCATAAAGTGAATGCCTGTTTTAGTTATAAGTAAATGTAGAAAAAGAAAAGGAACATTTGGACATTTGCAACTAATAGTCATTAAATGGTTGTTGACATTTTGAAGGTTCTTTTTCTGGTTTTCTCGGCAACTAAAAGAAATTTCATGTTCTGTAAAACAACAGAAAAGAAAAGAAGAATAGAGAATTCAATTGCTATATTGGTTTTGTGGTTTTCTTTCTTTTTCTCTAAGTACCATATTTTGTGGGCATGATCTACATAAGTTTGGCCTTGACTGGAAACAAGCAGACTTCTGAATTGGAACAGATTTGTGCTACCGTTGGTGAGAAGTTGCAGAGGAGATGCATATGTCCCAGTTGTCATTTAGACAATGTGGGGGTCCTGGGTGGATTAATGGAGTCAAGTGAGGCAAATTAAATATTTGTAAGTAATCTACTTCATATAGCCCCACTTTATGTGTTCATTTTATCTAGCATGTAATGTACTGGAAAAGAGAACTTGAGGAACTATAAATTTACGGCACTACTATTCAGTATCAATTACCACAGTTTGCCTTTGAATTCAATGGCATACAGGGGACTTTTTTCGACAGATTATTTCATCTCATTTCTATATTGGGGATACTGGATGCATGTTATTTACACTTAGGAATTGTTACCTGTTTGCGTACTTTATAGCATCTAACTCATATTGCCCGGTCATAAAAAGAAAAAGGAAAATCCTTAGGATGAAGAAGAAAAAAGGTCACTGGAAAGAAGATTAAAAATTTCTTGACACAATTTAGAGCACGCATGCAACAACACGATGTGCCAAAGGCTAGCTGCAATCACTGTCATCTATTTGTTCTATACATCTTGTATTATGTGTTGGTGATGCTTCTAAATCCTTTACGATCAATGATATCAATGTAGATTCGGCCTCATCATGGTTGCTCTGCTCCTGCATTGATAAATTTATTCTTACTATCCCGACAAGAAATGTAGACTTGGCCTCAAACAAACTGAATTTTATATATACTGATATAGTTTGAAATTATTAGAGAAAACTTACGGTTTCAACAGGAGGTGGTATGGTGGGAAGAATGGTATGCCTTGAAACCATTCTTGGATTAGTAGAGTTCACTACTTCTACCTGTGTAGAGAAGAGGGCAGAGACGGGCCGATGGTCAGAGAACTTACTCTCGCTACGGAAGTAGGAAAGCTGTGTCAACCCCTTTCCGTACCACAGAATTCTATCACACCTGCCACCATAATCAAATTACCTATTTAATTTTCATGTACTAAAAGAAAGAAATTTATCTTCTCGTGATCTCATCCATTATTTTTGCAAAGCCATTTATATCAAGACTCACGGGAGGCATACTGGGGGTAGACATATTAGTCTGTGCCTATCTCTTAAAACCTAGAGCCAGGGCAGGACCTCATGAATCCGTAAATTGTAACCTAAAAGAGTCCAAATATTCAATAGTTTTAAGGAAAGAGATTATGGCTAGTGTTGTGGTTGTGTCTGGGTGAGAGAACTGAAAATCTAGCCTGGCTCTTACCATGCTGGAGTCCTTTGCTTCTCTCCTGATCTGCTTGGAACCCCACCTGAGTAGCGATTGCAATTTGATGAAGAATACTTGTAGGTTGGTGCAAATTCTATAGCTCCCTCCTCCCATCCCTGAAATACCCCACCATATTCTCGTTCCCTATGAAGCTGATCAAACTCTTGCAGTGCTCTCCAGTCTAGTTTCTTTATCAGCTGCCTGGCTGAATTGTCCTCCAAGTATAGCCTATAGTTGAGATCCCCGAACCAGAATATCCGACTGTTTCACAAAGAAAAAATTAGCACGTTAAGGATGACTTCCTCCATTCTTTGATAATTTGACTCAATCTTCTTCCATTGTTTAATTATTGATCCTGAAATCTGGTTAGAGTTTTACAGAATCCTGAGAGTATTGGGTTTGATTATGTTGAATTCTAAATTTTGCAAATTTGTCCTTCTATCATTTTGAATTTCAGGAACTCTTATAATTGTTGGGTTGAATAGTACTCATTAGCCAACCATTTTGTGTTGTTTGTTTAATTTTTTTCCGGAAATGATGAAGTTTAAGAACCTTTTCTTGATTATTGCAATGATCAATGCTGAAAACCAATAACTGGAAAATTTTACTGCTACATTCTACTGGGAGGAACACATACTCGTGTCCTAAGATGGTGAGAGGATGAGGGATATCATCATCTGCAGGAGATCGAGGGAAGGACGTTCGCCTAAAAATCTCTGAGACTTGATGGTTCCTTCTGCCTTCATCTCCTTTCTTCTCACCGGAAGCCAAATGGGCAACAACAAAGCAGAAACTAGTTCCTTCGATTGTCATGCTCACTGAAACCGAACCTTTGTTTCCCAAATAACCCATGATGCCACAGGCCACTGAACAAACTTTAACATTTGAAATGTAATACTTGCTGACCAAGTCACTTTTCATCCACACACTAATGAACACTCCTACCATCTTCTTGCTTGCCATTAGCTTGTACTTGCTGACCCCCTTTGGGTTTTCATGTTGGCTTCTTGATTGCTCTCTCATTGACGTCTTATTGTTGCTCATCCTCCTTTCAGGTTCAGAATTTCTCACATAGTGGTAGTTCTCACTTGGAATCGGATGCCATATAGGTGTCAACCAATTGCACCCATATTCGTTGTTGAGAGTTTTCCCTATCAGCAGGTTCCAATTTCTTGCTTCGGTTGGGTCTTCCGCTCCGATTACATTTCGGGTCTTCAAAGGCACAATCTCCTGAAATCTGCAATCTAGATTGCTAAGTTGTGGCATCGGTTTATAATAATTTCTCATATCAATTAGAGAAAAAATTAAGAAACTATGAACACTATTAATTAAGTCCAGGTTTATAACATACCCAAGAACATACATGTCTGCCGCATCCTTAAGATTCAACCACTCATCCAAATCCACCGCCAAGCTTCCTATGGGAGACCTTCCAGCAACATTCCAAGTCCCCACGAAGACTCTGAAAAATATATACCAATATGTTAAAATCCATTATGCTTAATTCCTTTTGAGATTTTTTCTTCTTTTAACAAATCACCTCAACTCAATTGTTGAAGTGCATGGATCCATTTCCATGGACTGAAAGAGAATATCATCCAAGTTATCTTCACTTTCGTCTTCACCCCCATCTGTAGGAAAAAAAATCCAGTAATCAAGCAAACACTTGAGTAGAAGACGAGGAATAAGAATAAGAAGAAGAAGAAAAGAAGTCTCCATAGGTAGAAGTAAACAAAACCTGAAACTTGACTCAGTTGATTATGGTCAGCTCTCTTGTGCTTTCCTTTGAACCACTTTCTGAACCGTCTTCTTGGATTATGATTCTCGCTGTCCATGGCTAATTACAGCAGGCTCTCGTAAGTCCATGCAACAATTACAAAAAGATAGAGCAGTAGTTGTGGACAGGCTTTGTGCAACTTCCTGTAGCTTGCTGATCAGGCGAAAGCTGTTTACCTCCTAGCATGGCTGATCTGGTTCCATTTGCTGTACTGGACACAAAAACAAAACGTGGATTTAGCTGTAAAAATCATTGTATCTGCCGCCTTATACCAAAGCAATTGAAAGCCTAGAATGGGACAAACACAAGAAGCTCATACAAACTATGGCTCCAGCGGCAACCCCAAGAGAGAAGACACATACCCTAACATATGGTCAAATATGGTTAAGGAATTAGGGTATATATGAAAAAGATTAAGTTCTACGTCCCCTTTGCTTGAGTATTAGGGTTGCTTGGTTGGTGCTTGTCACATTCGTCCTGTGAATTTTAGGTGACAATTAGTTGATTACATATCCTAGTCAAAGTAGGTTATATTTAGCATATAAGGCACACTTATGAATAGTCTAACTTGAGCGCCACATTCAAGCTAGTCGATGTATTTTGAAAATCACTTTTATCAACGGATTTCGTTGGTGAATCCATTTGTATCGACCACTCTCAATTCATCAATCATGAATGCTACATTGATTGATTGAATAGAGGTGGATTAGTACTAATTTGGACATCACCGCTTGGGGTTTATGTATGATAAGTTGCTTTGCCAACTCTTAATAAAATCATCTCACCATCGGTCCACATGTGATACCATGGATAATGTTGGCCCGTAGCAGTAATGGCACCAGCGGCTATAGGTTTGGATTTATTGCATGAGCACATGAAATACATCGTGAGCGTGACAACAACAAAATAAAGAGGAAAAGCAAGAAAATCTACGGGTGGTAGTAATAATATTATGCAGAATAAATACATAAATAAATAAAAGAACATGGCCCAAAACAGAGACCCCCTTCTGTTTTCTCTCAATTCTGGGGCTTGATTTGGACTAAGGCTCTGTGACATATTCATTTATTAATTAAATTGTGTTGTTTTCATGGGTTGAGACATTCTAGCGGGAGAAGTGGATGCGATTTGAGTCTTTGCGGATACCTTTCAACCTCAAACTATAATGAGATAAAGAAGCTTCAACCCTCCTTGGGACCATTTGCGTCATGTTCACATCATTACCCTTGAAATGACAATATTGCCCTCCCCCTCAATCTTCATATGATTGTTATTGCTGCTATGCTATGCTACCCCCACAACAAGGTAGGCTTGAGGTCCCCTCCCTCCCTCCCTCCCTCCCTCCCTCCACAAGGGCATTCAAGAGGGTACACCGTCACAATGGCTTGCTTATTTTTCTTGGTCGAAAGGTTCCTTCAAAAAACCAAAAAAATATTTATAAATTTTAGTAGTAGAGTTAAACAACCGAAATTTTCGAACAAGGGGGCTTATAACTCACATGGTTAAAAATAAATAACCTTTGCATGCGAGGTAAACAACCGAAGTTGGAAAAGTTTTATCCAAATATGTTATAATTTAAGAAGTTAGTCAAAAGATACAGAGTGGAACCAAGATTCAGTTTGTTTATTCAGATACAGAGTGGAACCAAGACTAAAATTTGAACTTTCGGGCATCAAAATGAACTTTAACGCCAAATTTTGACAATATAGATCAAGACACCAAACCTAAAGTTGAAACCCTCAAAATACACTCAAAACTTCTTTAAGACTAACTACCAAATACAAGATTTTAAGATCAGAATGCTGATCGACAAATTTGCTGCCTCTCAAAGAACTTGTTTCCACCTTGATTCATTTCTTGCATCCGACACCAAATGCTGCCTGAACATCACAATGAAAGCTTCCACTCTCTCATTCAGGGCCTCCTTGGAAACCTCCTCTGTCTGGTCTTCAAAACCCTCTTCCTCATTCTCGACACTCGTCGATCTCTTCTTACATATTTCTTCATCACATTCTTTAACATCTTCAACTGCTTGTTCTGATGACGGGCACCTGTAATATTCCCTTCTCTTATTTTTCGGTTCAATATTCTCGACCACTTCTGCATTGCTGTTGTTGCTGCTGCATTGTTGGTTTTGATCAAAATTTGAGGTGGAAGAAATGGGAGTGAAGAGAATGGCTAAGAGGATGAGGTTGAGCACAAGGAAAACCCATGCCCGCCATTGCTCCATTAGAAACACCGTTAATATAACACGTTGTAAACACGCCATTAACACAGCTGCTCCTGCAGTGAACAAAACTGTGTGCACAATATACTCTTGAAGCTCTCTCTCCTTTGTTACTCTCCCACTCTCTTTTCCCATCTCCATTTTGTGAATTTGATCTCTGGATATTACAAATTTACATGCCTAATGAAAATGGTGGTGATCTCTGTTGGGTTTTTATAGAAAGGGGGAATGAGATTTCCAGTGGATACTTGGGGTTCACTAAAAAGCAACGGATTTTGTGGGATTTGTGAGTGCGCTTCACTGTATCACGGACCAGCTGTGATGATCAGAGAGACGTCAAGCTGCTTGGGGAGACAGCTAGACATAAATTCACCAAAGCCTGCAGGCTTTGTACCATCAGTCCAATACTTCATCAGTAACCCGCAACTCATATGATATGATTTCTCCAACTTTGGATTTTGGGCAATTGGGTTTGGCTTAAAATTTAAATTCCTGCTTGCCCAACTTTGGGACTGGGTCTATTGATTTTACTTTATTTTCTGCTTGGCAGTTAAAAGTAGCACTAATTGTATAGGTAAAAAAGTTCAAAGATTTAATGGACTTGTATGATTTGAGGCAACAGTTGTTCTGTTCTGCATAGGAGAGTAGGAAGGAATACCGTACCAAATTAAAGCCGCATGCCTTTTTACTTGAATGGAAAATTGGAAAAGCAGAATTTGCCGCATGATAGAGGGGCAATGAAATTAAAAGTGATGCTCGAAAAAGCACGCCTGTTTGCTGTTTGATGCAATTCATCATGAGAAAATGACCCCACATGCCGAAATTACATCACCAGCGGCAGCAGCAGAGGCAGCAGTTAAAACAGAGAATCATTCTTTTGGTTCTTTTGGGTTTCTGCGTAATTCAATCCAATTTTTCATAAAAAGGAGAGATTTTAAATCTACAGGCTACAATTCCTTTGATGTTGAAACAGTAACCCTTTTGTTCTCAATGTTTAAGTCTCATTCAAATACAATAACCAGAGTCTAGTGCTGTGAGCAAACCCTGTTGGTATCAAACGACATTGCTTCAGATTTCATATATATATTTTTTAGTGGGGCTAAAGAATCAAGTCAAGTATCTTACATTAAATGGTACCAAAATAACATCTTTAAAAAATGACTCAGATTTTCAGAAATTACACAATTCACTATCCCATCGAAAACAATAGATACGCACAGCATTCGTTTGAAACGGTACTGGTTATTATTTGTTAAATTCATTCTGTGAATTGTCTTATTTCTTCTATAAAAATGATTTGTTTACATGGTGACTTGTTTGAACCGTTTGCTGTGCTATGAGAATGAATGAGAAATAACAAGATTATAAGCATCAGCTTGAAATATGCTTCACTTGACTAAAAATGTGAACAAAACTTGAGCTTCCTGAAAACCTGGAAAGGATAAGTGAGAGAGGCAGCATTTCTTTTCGAAAGGAGAAATTTTGACAGGAATGGGGAGGTGTCAACCTGTCAGGTTTAGCAACTGTATCAGATTGTAAGATAGAATATCATTATGTAATTAAAACTAACAATTTTTGGATTTTACTACTGCAGATTTATAAATTTCTCTCTCTCTCTCTCTCACTCTCTCCCCTGATGCAATGCAGCCAGTTGCTCGTCCAATTTCTATGGAAAATCATCTCTCAAAAATCAGTTCTGATGGCCCATTGTATCCAACTTCACACTCATCGGATAGCAGAAGCTATCATTGTTAAGACCATTTTTTCCCAGACAAGGATATGAGCTGCCAACAAATAAAAGATGAAGAGATATCAATCATCCTGTAACAGTAACTTAACAAGTATTTAGACAGTGAATTTATAAAACAAAAGGTTAATAAACACCACCATATATTAAAGCACATATATGTGTCTTCAGCAATCATGTTATGGTTCTAGCCCTGGGAAATAAAGCTATATAATATCTTTCTAGTCATTTGAATTAAAGACAGTGTAAAGTGATCTTTGTCCTTGCATGCTAATACAATTTCACGGATATGCAAAATAAGGTCAAGTTATTTCAGTTTTTTAGTCACATTTAAGGGAGTTAAGAAAGGGATTGTTGGAAACCAACCTGTCGAGCAACCTGAGCCAGTCGCCGGTTGTCCCTAGAAGATTCGTTCATCATCTGTGGCTCTTGTGCAATGCATTCGTTCTCTTCGATCCTCCTCTTCGAAGTGCTCCCTTCAAAAGAAGATTTTTGACCAGGGTTTCTTGAGGAATTCTTGCGCTTCCTCTGGAAAGTGTATTTGAGAAGTCTACCGTTGTCTGCACAACTAGGAGATCTATTTGATTGTTCTGATGCTTTCACGTCTTTTAATTCAGAATTCATCAATGATAATCTCACATCTTTTAATTCAGAATTCATCAATGACGCATTCGCATCTTTTAGTTCAGAATTCATCAATGATAGATCAGCAGTAGCATGGTCAAATTCAGAACTTGGAGCCTCTGAATTCTCCACGATATCACTTTCCTGCAATATCAACACAGGCACATCTATCAACTCCATGTCCTTGTCTTCAGCATTCTGGCCAGCTTCAGCTTCATTAATCTCTTTCATACTCACAGTAACACTTGTTGACCCTGATATAGGATCCATATCAATTAACGTCAACCCATGATCCAGACAGGGAAATGCCTTCATCCTTGCCTCATTCTGGGTCGTGTTTGGTCGATCTTCGTATGATTTAACACCACCATTACCTAAATAGGCAAAAGTCCTGCAGCGTGAAAGAACAGAAGACGGCTGACCAGGTTTCATAAGCTGACCAGTTGAGGTAGTAATGCCATTCTTACTATTCATTTTCCTTTTTCTTTTTCCCTTCCGAATGGTCTTAACTTCGTCCATATAATAACGGTTAATGTGCTGCAAACTTTCTTCCAACCCACTGGGAGTTCTTGTCATGTCTACATTGCCAGCTTTGACAGAGGGTTGGATGCATGCATCTTCATGGGACCTATCATTTTCCTTGACTGAAGTTGGTTGCCGAGATTTCATGAGCTCACTAGGACAATATTGGCGCGAGGTTTTGGCTTTCCCAAATCGAGTCTTTCGTCTTCTTAATGTGCGGACTTTAGAAGGCTTTTTGGTTTCTCTCACACATGGGTTATTAATTACTTCCATGCTGTTGTCCCTAATAGAGGGGGAATTACAGTTTCCTTCCTCCTTGTCACTTTCTTTGGGGACCAACTCATTCTTCCCTTGGGAAATGTGATTGTCTACATATCCAGAAGGCAGCACCTTTTCATCAAGTAAATTTCTTTCAAAAGCACGAATTCTTTGTGTACAACCATTTCTGAGCAGCTCAGGCTCCTTACTTCCCATGATTATTGACGCAAGGTCAGAGTCAGGGGCGTAAAATTTATCCAAATCAGAAACACTCAACTGCTCACTTTGTTTCATTTCATTACAGCATTTATGGTCAATACCTCTACTCACTGGGATGTTGTCCAGGCCAGAAGTTGGAACAATTTCATGTCCTGAACCTAGACGAGAGAGTAAGATGGGCTCAGGTGTTGGACTTTCGGAAAATGATGCGTCTTCCCTTGTGATTTGTCTATCCAAAGGCTTCACTTGGTTGCTATTTACCCTCTCCAATTCACTCCATACTTGTTTCAACTCTGATCTCAAATCAGTTATGATATCCTCTGCCTCTTGGAGCTGTGCTTCAAGCTCATCAATCCTTCTTTGTTGGCTTGAGGATGTTATCTCTGCTTCATTTGTCTATAAATTGAAATGTAGGTAAATGCAGTATAAGAGCAGGCACTTATGGTAACTACAATGAGTGAGTAATCAGTAGAAATTCCATAAGTTATACACGACACTCTTGTATCATTCAATGTGCACATGGGTTTATTACAAAGAGAATCAAAAGAACCTCCTAGCAATACCAGACAAGGCACAAGTGGTATATCACAAGTGGTATTTCAAAATGTGGAGATTGGTTAAGCCAAACAGTATGGTGAATATGTTTGGGCTAACGTTCACTGTAAACATTAACAAAGAGAAATGGCAGAAGCTTATTCAGAACGGTAACATTGTCAGCATAACTGTATAACTAGTAATTAGCATATGGAAACACTTTCTCGCTGTTCAGAAATGCAATTGCTTTAACAACAGACGCAAAGACACACAATTTCAAAGTGAAGATTCTTCAAAGTTCAAAATAAAAATGGCTTCTTTCGAGACAGTGAATGCAATTACAAAAAACACATTCACATTCAATGCAAACTAAATTACCAAGATTCATGAAACCTTCTTTCCAAACAAGACCATAATCGGATCATAAAAACTAGTAAAAGAAAAAGAAAAAGAACAAAACTTTCGAGGATGCAAAATTCGAAAAAGAAAAAGCAAACCTTGGAATCGATCATTTGCTTTAAGCGGAGAAGCACGCGAAGCGACTCGTCTTTGGTAGAAAGCAGATCGTGCTGAAAGCGAAGAGCTTTGTGCTCCGACGCCATTACTCTCGCCGCTGCCTCCTTCGCTGTGTTCAGAATAATCTCCGCGTACGCCTTCTTCAGAGCCACCATTTTCTGCATCGTCAACAAAACAAAAATTGAATAAGCAAATAAACACCGATTTTTGAAAACAAAGACCTGAAATTGAGAAGGTGTAGTGGCGGCGAAGGTGGTGGAGCCGTCAGTGGTAGTGGTGGTTAGGAAAAAAAGGTTCTTTTTGGAATATCACCTGTGCCTCGTCTTCCATTTTCTCTTCGGGGCCAACGAACTAGTGAACTAGTGAACTAGTGAACTAGTGAGAGTGGCCTACAGAGAGAAAAGGGGAGGTTATTGGTTATTTGGTCATGTTTTCCCCTTCGGTTGATAGCTGTACAGTGTGTGCCTTTGTCTGTTAGGAAACTGAAAGTCTGTTCTCTCTCGAATGTTACGTAATTACCCCTCAACTAGGCTTTGAATTACGATACTGACACTAGGCCTTCTCGCGTTCCCGTTCCGTTATGATAAGGACAGGAGGTCTTGGAGAGAGAGGCTTTGAAATTGAAGACGATATCGGAATCGTAGTTGAACTCTTCTCATGATGTCGTACGATTCGGGGTTGGTTTGGTCATTTTTTACTGCTGAAGGCGCGCAGAGGATGGATGGATGGGGGTGCCCACCGAGAACATAAATGCCTTTTCTGGAGGATAAAAAAGACGCGGGTCGCGTTTCTTTGGTAAACGCGCGGTCATGCAAGGATACGTTCAATTTTTTAAATTTTGAAAACAGAAGAGGAGGAGGAGGAGGAGGAGGAGGGGCGTGGCGTCATGTCTCATCTCTGCTGTTGCTGTATGTTACGTTTCGTGTTGGTGTGTGATCCAACGTTTGGCAGACAACCAGCACATCAGGAGATTATTGGGTCTCTGTTATTTATTGGGCTTTAGATGTTGAGATTGAGCTTGATTTTATGGGCCAAATTGTGGACTGAGCAAGATATTGGGTCAGGAAAAATAAGCATGTTGGAAAACATATGATTTGGTGTTTTTTTTTATCGAACTGTTCTAATTTATCGGAGTGCAATTCGAACTTGGTTGTAAGAAAACATACACACTGTCATAACTAACTGACTTAATCTACAATTGCTAGCATTTGATGCCTCTTAACTGGATTACATTCTAGTCTACTATTCATATGGTAAGAATAGAGAAAACTTTAGGAGTGATAACCATTTCATTTTTAGTTTTTAATTTTTCAGTTTCGTAATTTACGACATTTTCTATTAAGAGAGAATATAGCATACTAAACTCACACACACTATAAGAATGCTAGAATTCAAATCCACAATCTTTCCTGAGAGAGCAATTGTTCCAAATCACTATACTAGTGAGTCTTTTACCAGTATCGTATTTCTTAACAATGCGCATATAAAAAATTATGTGAATTTGTAAGACACAAGTGAATCTAAATATTTCTTCACAAATATAGGATTTACTGAAAAAAAAAAAAAAAAAGAACATATTTTTCTGTACCATTGAAAGGTGTATAAGAAAAATATTTGATGAATATAGAAATAGTAAAAAATTCCAACCCAGTCTAAAAGCTAGTGTGGAAAAGCTAGTGGCGGTCAAAGATGCATATGCCAATAGTCTGATTGGCTGCGCACTAAAGGCCAATCGTGATGATAAAATAGAATTAATTATGAACTAACGAACTAATTAGAGAGTTAATATACAAAAGATTACGGTATTGATTTCGGGTGCAGTAGGCAGCCCCTGTAGGCTGTAGGTGGACGACCTAACTCAAAAAAAAAAGCATCTGGTCAAATAAACCCTCAATTGAAAACATCAAAGCTTCAATTAGTCAAATAATTAATCAAAATCCGTAGTCCAATTGTCAATCTCCATCATACACTCAGAAAATTGAATTCAGGGATTCATTTACTTTATGAAAAAATTGAAAACCCATTCAACCAAATTTCCATGCGACTGTTTGCCTGGGCCTGGTAGTGGTAAGTGGTAATTTCCCACATCCAACACACGGAAGAAGAGAAGTCAATGGCCCCTTCCCTTTGAGACTTTTCCAATCAGATTCAGAATACTTGCAAATTTGATAAGTCCTTGGAGTCTTTTAGACCTCAAACACGCACAACCCATCATTTGTTCCATAGTGAATTGCTTGAAGATCCTTGCTTTTTTCAATATGATTGGCTCAATGTCTAGCGTAACTGTTAGGATATGGATTGCCATATTGTTCTTGAGCTGTGCTTGTTATTGTTCTTATGGGGCTGTGGTTGAGGACGATGTGAAGTGCCTTCAGAGCCTTAAGCAATCTCTGAAAGACCCACTTGGAAAGCTGGTCTCTTGGGATTTCAGGAACACGTCTGTGGTTTCCATGTGCAAGTTTGTGGGAGTTACCTGCTGGAACGATCGAGAGAACCGCATATTAAACCTTGAGCTCAGAGACATGGAGCTTTCTGGTGCTATTGCGAAGGACATAGAGTACTGTTCTAGCCTTCAGAATCTGGATCTTGGAGGCAACAAGCTTTCTGGGTCGATCCCTCCTGATATTTGTACTTGGTTGCCATTTTTGGTGACCTTGGACTTTTCCAACAATGATTTCTCAGGCTCAATCCCAACTGATCTGCAACACTGTAAGTACCTGAACAATCTGATCCTTTCGGATAATAAGCTTTCTGGGACTATACCTTATGAATTTTCTAGCTTGGGTAGGCTCAAGAAGTTTTCAGTGGCCAATAACAAGTTGACTGGTACTATACCTGCTTTTTTAGACCATTTTGATAAGGCTGATTTTGCTGGGAATAGTGGGCTTTGTGGAGGGCCTCTTGGGTCAAAGTGTGGTGGGTTGAGTAAGAAGAATCTTGCTATTATAATTGCTGCTGGGGTGTTTGGTGCCGCGGCTTCTTTGTTGTTGGCTTTGGGGCTATGGTGGTGGTACCATTTGAGGTTGAGCAAGAAGAGGAAGGGAGGTTATGGGGTTGGAAGAGAAGATTGGGCGGAGAGGTTGAGGGCTCACAAGCTTACTCAAGTTTCCTTGTTTCAGAAACCCCTTGTGAAGGTTAAGTTGGCTGATTTGATGGCGGCTACGAATAATTTCAGCCCCGAAAATGTGATCATTTCATCTAGAACAGGGACTACTTATAAGGCTCTACTTCCTGATGGGTCGGCTCTGGCAATTAAGCGGCTTAGTACTTGTAAGCTTGGTGAGAAGCAATTTCGGTTGGAGATGAACCGTTTAGGACAGCTTAGGCATCCGAATTTGGTACCCCTTTTGGGGTTTTGTGTCGTGGAGGAGGAGAAGCTTCTGGTTTATAAGTACTTGTCAAGTGGGACTTTGTATTCTTTGTTGCATGGAAGTGGTTCTGGATTGGATTGGCCAGCTAGATTTAGGATTGGTTTAGGTGCTGCAAGGGGACTTGCTTGGCTTCACCACGGTTGTCAGCCTCCAATTATGCACCAGAACATATGCTCAAATGTGATCCTCCTTGACGAGGATTTTGATGCTAGGATAATGGATTTTGGGTTGGCAACGCTTACGGCTTCTGATTCTAATGAAAGCAGTTTTGTTAATGGAGACTTGGGAGAGCTTGGCTATGTAGCTCCAGAATATCCAAGTACTATGGTTGCTTCACTGAAAGGGGACGTTTATGGATTGGGAATAGTGCTTCTGGAACTGGCAACTGGGCAAAAGCCACTAGAAGTCACCACTGTTGAGGAAGGATTTAAGGGTAATGTGGTGGATTGGGTAAATCATCTAACAAATTCTGGTCGAACCAAGGATGCCATTGATAAAGCTCTCTGCGGAAAAGGGCACGATGAGGAAATTTTGCAATTTCTGAAAGTTGCTAGTAATTGTGTAGTTTCTCGGCCCAAGGACAGGTGGTCTATGTACCAGGTTTACCATTCATTGAAGAGTATGAGCAAAGACAACAGTTTCACTGAGCAAGATGATGAGTTTCCTTTGATTTTTCGCAAGCCGGATAAAGATTCAGCTTAGGTTTGAATCAAAGAGGGGAGAGGGATGGCAAATGGTTACAGACTTTCATCTTGAGGTAAGTTCTCATAGGTTCATATGTAAATGGTGTGTGATCTCCCCTATTTTTTAGTATAGCTGTATAATACGATAAACTACCAAAACAGTACGGTCCTGCATCCCAATAAATTATTTGTTTGCCCTTTGTTATATGAAACAATACTCAAATGAGGTCCAGTGATATTTACAATATGCTTCCCTGATTTTGCCCATAAAAGTTTGGTGTGAAAGATGACAAATGGAACTTTAATGTAATACAACAGTATAGCAACTCGAAGGTTCCTTGCCTTGTAGGGTCTTATCTACCCAATCTCTTTGAAATTTTGCTATTTTACTACTTTAACAGGGTATTGTTTGTTTTGTTTTTCCTTCTAATAATCAGATTCAATGCACTCTTAAAGAAATTAACCCTGTTTATGAATATGATCAATTTATGTCTTGGCTAGAAGAACCAATGAATAGCTTATAGGCCTGTACTGAATAATTGATAGAACTGAGCCTGAACTATTGCTAGGCCAGAACTGAACAAACAACCCAGACCTATGTAGAATCACATATGATATGAACCTGATCACAGTAACTTTTAATCTTGTTGTCCTGTCACGAGGATTTCAAATTATCCAAGACTTAGATTCTAAACCGATGACTTTGGTTTCTCAAAAAACCTCTGTTTTCTTCTTCTGATGATGATGACTTTGGTTTTCTCAAACATTGTCAAGGAAATTGTTTCTTTTTCTGATGAGCTTTCTGTTTATGAGACACGAAGTAACATGTCCACTATTTTGTTCCTCTATAATTTCGATCAAGAGAAGTAATACTAAGATATTCACAGAAACTTTACCTCAGCTGTATCATTCGTTTTCCCGACAATGCTAGTTTCCTCTGCATCATATACGCACACATGCACAAACACAAACACAGTCAGAGTCAGCATATAATTTGTTTGAGCCACGGAATACAGTTACCTGTTATTGACTAGTTGTGTAATCCTTACCACTAGAATCAAAGTGGGATGATACTTTTCATAAGGCCAACTTTACGTTCACGCTCAAATTGACCAGCCCAAGAAAGTTTTGTGCAGCAATGCATGCCAAGTCTAACTTGTAGGCTTAGGTCACCACTACCAGCATATTCAGCACGGCACCATTTAGATTTAAGTTTCATCACTGATAGCAGGAGATGAGATAGGCCATTATAGATATGAATAAGCCAAATACGAATTTCAAAAGTCAACACTCTCGAGGAAGGAATAGTCGATGAAAAAGATGCTACTATGTCGCGCCCGTTTGGTTGCTTGGACTGGACATGATTTAGACTGAGCCAGTCCCAGTCCAGTGCTATGCTATGGAGTTTCACCACTCTAGTCCCTAGATAAGACTTGTAAGCTACAAAAAATGTTGGACTCTTGTCCAATTTAATATGTCTAGTCCATTCCCAATATTTATAAATTCTCCAAACACCGGGACATTAGTCAAATTTAATTTTTATAGTACAATTCAGTCCGAGCCACCAAACGAGCTCAGCAATGAGTTTAATGGAGGTGATACAATGACCAGAAAAGGGATACACCTTAGTGTCTCACCTCCAACCTCCATTATGGCTCTCCTACATTGTTGTATCATTTGGGATACAAAACTTGAGGTTTACTTGTGTCTCTAGCTTGACTATTGACATAAACTCTCCCCATTTTAAGTCAATAAGACAGTGATAAGTTTAATTAGTGACACAAATTGCTGAATTAATTATTGATACCAAAACCAATCTCACAAAACCAGTGAGTTAGGTTTTGCTCAATCGCAGTTTCACCGTTCAAAGCCATGCACTCTATCTGTCACACAAAGTAATTTCGGTAAGACTAATTTTAAGGGAAAAAATCTCAACTTCCTTGATTCTTTCAATCAAAGGAGCTGCACGGGAGGGGAATCTGTCTCCCATGCCACAAAAAGGGCTGTAATTAATTTTGAATCTCAGTTACTTTGGACCGAGTCTTTCCCTCTCGAATCAATCAAAATCAAGCGAGAAAAGGAAGCAAAAGAAAAAGCAGCGAGCAAAGTGTTAGCTCCTTCGTTTTCACTTTGGATATTCATTATGCTAACTTTGAACTGAATGCGTTTCTACTTTTTCTTTTTTTCTCTCTTTTCTCTTTAGATCAAATATTTTTTTTTTACTTGGTGGGTTACGTTTAAAGTCAAGTGGGATGGACAAATATGAAATAACTATTTGGGCACATATAAAGACTCGATTTGTGTGAGAAAAATGACAGAATTTGCCAATGGAAGAAAAACCATCAGTTTCTTTTTTGATACAAATCATGTTCTACTTTGATATAATCTAAATTACGGGGAGGGAAATTTGAACTCTATTGCAGAGTGAGGAACACATCTTAGTCAACTTGACTAAACTCATGTCTGCAAAAACCATCTGTTTCTTATTAACCATAAATAAATAAATAAAAATTCCAAGGGATAAATGAAATGGCAACATTATTAGCAAACGCACCATTCAAGGATTTCCTTGAGAACAGAGCACCTTTATCGGAAGGGAATTGCTTTATCTGGGGAACATAAACAAACAACAAAAGCCACTTGAAGAAAGCCTAACAATTAGAAAGAAGAAATGAATCACACAAGTCACAACAAGACCATTCCATTCCATGTACATTGTGGGGGACGACTATAGAATAGATAGAAGCTTTCTTGGGTGCTGTTCCAATTCTCTTATAGTATCTATCTACTTGGTCTGGTTTTTTAAAAGCAAAGCAAAATCCAATCCATTAACTTGTCTCCAATCCAAAGCATTTTCAGATACAATTCAATGCAAAGTTCCCGTCTTTCTCAAGATTCTTGAACGTGTATATTTTGTTTGAGATAAGCTTTGGGTTCTTCTATCCATGCGCATGAAAAACTTTACAGTGAGGCTGCAATTCCATCATAGCACACCATGCTCATAACTTGTACATCAAATCAAACTAGTGAGCTTAAAGCCTTAAACCTACCTTCTCTCCAAAATTTTCAATAACTAATACCCCACAAATCCTAGTTCCTAAAAGCGGAGAAATTGATAAATGACTGCACAAATTGTAGAATGCAGATATATAACTTATTGTACATGCATCCAGCTCCACTTCTGATGCTTCAAAATTCTCTTCACGCCGGCTATGCTCGGGTAGGTGGTTGTCTAGTCTTCACTGCTCTCCTGAATACACACAGTAGGAGGCACTAAAAAGATGAGAGGCAAAGAAATTTGATTCTCTGTTTTTCTTTTTCTTTTTTCCACGCTGTTCTCCTTAATGGATGAAATGAATAACTTTTATATCCATGGTATGGCAAAACTAGCAGAAATATCAATCCCTTTTTCTATTCTGTGCTTACACTGTAACATAATTTGTTCAATGGGGTAGTGGATAAAAATCAATTGGGATTACATTCGACACCTAATGGGGTAAAAAGAGTGGATGAACTTTCAATAAATTAACATAAATAATTAAAACAAAAGGGAGGAGTTAGCTCTACATGTTCCCTCCGCTAACAAAAGTTGTCAAATTCTTTCTCCAAGGCCTTCAGGTGTTCCTTATAAAAATAAGAGAAAGTTTGATATATAAAGAAGCTTTTAATAAAGAGGCAGACAGTCATCAACTTCCATATAATCTCAATTTTAGGGTCTTGATGGTTTCTTTTACTGAAGCTGACTGATAATATAAAATATAACCCACCTTGGCCAAGTTTGATTCTTCATCTTCTTGTTATGTACCCACTATCCAATCAAAAATGAAAAATACTAACATACAAATAAAGAAACAGAGATGCATTTCCTTTTAACCGAAAAGGAAAGAAAACCAATGTTCCAGGAAAATGGCAGAGCCACTTGTATGTAAAAAAATTCACTATCAAGTCTCTGAAAATCTGAGAGCGAATATATGAATTCAATTTATGGAAACAATATATTCTCTTTCTGCTTACTGTGATCTGTCTTTTCCTTTGATTGGTTTTCTATCTGACAGTCTCAGTGTGCGTGTCCAAATCATATTTCAGCAACAATACTTATGCTAAAAAATATACTGGTAAATATTGATGAAGGAAAAGAAATGTACCTGTTATGAATGGGATCAGGTCCATTTGGTACTCTTCTCTTGCTCACGTAAATAAAGGAGGAGTCCCAAACAACAGCATGCTTCTCTCTTCCAATTAACTTCCAATGCTTGAACATTTTGGTGGATGAAACTGTAACAGTTGATTTTTCGGCACTGCGGTTTACTAGAATTCCAGCAAGGAAAAACCAGAAGACACCCAGAAGCAGAAGAGCTCCAAACAGAGTTCTTAAAACCTTCCTGTCACTCTCCATATCTATGTATATAATATATGTCTCTCTCTAGCTCCCTCTCTGGCTTTCCACCCAAGCCTAATGGCTGGCCATTTTAAACTGAGATAAAGAATGAATCAAAAAGACCAATGCTTGTGGGGAGAGGACAAAGATGAACTCTCAGACAAGCAAGCACAAGCAGAACAGAGAGAGAGAGAGAACAAAAAGGAGGACAGAATAGAACAAATGATTAGGTGGTCTGTGACTTGGCGGTTAGAGTTGTTGGCTCTATTTAAAGGCTCATACTGGAAGATACTGTGTTGAGATGTGTATCTGAGTGAGAGAGATAGAGAGAGAATAAAAGAGAATAAGAAAAACAGAAAAGTTCGTTATTCTAGCTCTTTTGTGTGTTGAATGGGTCCATTTGAGCCCTCTTTCTCTGCTTTGGTTTGTGCATTTTCATGCAGCTAATACGGGACCTCACTATCCCCCTAACCCTTACGTACTTCAAAGTTTCTAAAAGACATAGAGCCTGGAGCTACCCTATTATGTAACAATGAGGACTGAGGAACCACCCATTTCTAGTTTGCTGGCTCCAGAGTACAAGTTAACAACTAACGCCCTGATTTCTTAACTAAACTAAGTTTAATCAATCACATTATCAACGACCTCACCCAAACAACAGCACCCAAATGATATTAACAATACTAATAAACAAAAAGGTGTCAGGCTAAAACTTTGGCCAGAGTCAGGAGATTTCTTGCTTGGTAAGGATTGTGCTATAAGCCTGTCTCTAATAAAGTAATAATTAAAGTTAAAAAGAAGGGTCTGATGCAACTTTTCATTCAAACATACCAATAGAATAGGCTCATTACCTGCCTAGGCAAATTGTCCCAATATGCCCTCAAAATTAGGTGAAATTTCCAAACAGGACTGAAAAGTCCCACCAAAGGGGCCAAAAAGAAAAGAAGGTGAATGCTTTAGAACTATCAATAGAACCAGCAAGTAACTATTTTGATGCAATCAATTCATTACTGGACCAGAAGGTTTTTCTGTCCTCTGAATATATGATAGATCATTTATCACAAAAGCATGCCCTATCTACTCTTCAGGAAAAGATTATCTCATCACGGTTTTGAACTAGTTTCATTCATACGCAATGGATGTGCAAAACTTGAAAGGTTCTATAATTAATGTACTAAATTCAGTAACGCAAAAAATAATGTAAGGAATCTTTCTGAAATCTATTATCTTATTCATCATAACACAAGAAGGGTATCATAGGGAGTTTCCCATAAAACCAGACTCATAAATGTCAGCAACACCCCTAGCATTAGAAGAATACACTCTGAGACTCTGAGAGTGACAGTTAAAGGAGATGCCACTACAATCTAAGTGGATCGACCACGCCACAAATCCTAAAACATAATACTTACTAAATGTCCAAAATAATCCAGGAATCAGAAACATAGAAACCTGAAAAGGTGTTGCAAAAACCTGAAAACTATCATGCCACATATGATTATACATATATTCATAGTCACCATTTACAGAAACTGATGTGTATTAAAGCTTACCCGGCCGACAGACAGAAATATAAAAAAAGAAATGCTACCAGAAATGTTTCCTATCTAACGGTATTTTAAAATCAGCTTTAACTACTTTAATTTCAAAATTCTCCTTGCTACTTTCAAGGCTAGACATAATTAATTACATTAACATATCCTTAATCTTTAATCCATGACTCCCTTGAAAGAACTATTGTTCAATCCAATGATAAATGTAGGGTAAATCCTTCAATAATAGGAGAGATGAGGTCCACCAAAAGGTCCCAACTCTTTCTTCACAAATAAGCACATGTGGAGACTAGAGTCTATCAATTGACTGGGGTCCGTCAATAACAGTTTACCTAGGGATCCCAACTTCCACAAGAGGGAGGGGAGAAGCCAAAGGGGCAAACATTAGCTATGAAAGCTCTTACCTAAGCAAAATGCAGATATCACCTAATATGAACCAACAATGGAGATGCAATTCAAAATCATTTACAAATAAGTTGGACAATACTCGGATGTTGTAAGATGCCCACTCAATCATAACTGGCCTTTCGATAACAAAGATTGGAGAATAAGCATCACTGCCAAGAACTTGAAAGATATAATCACAAACCTGAAAGAATTCAATTCTCTTGCTAGAAAGTAATACTAACATGAATTTGAGACAATGCTTTAGATGCCACAGATTTGTCTACCCAATTGTAATAAATACATAGTTATCCAATCAGAAAATGCTAAAGCTTCTTTGTGATGCACCATATGAGTGTCAGTGTGCTAATCAAAACTACAAAAAATGAGATTCATTAGTCACAAGTAATCCAAACATCAGGCCCTCATCCCACAGTGAAGGCTTGAACAAAGATCAAAGTTAAGATTTCAGTCTAAAAAGAGAGTACCCTGCCTAAGTTTATGTCTTCATAAAACGCCTGACTAATTCCTACTAGTCTTTCCCACTCCCTATGCAACTTCTTTGTGCTTTCAGGAAAACCCATCTACAAAACTCAAAGTATTGATCAAGGAGGTCCACCATTGAATCAAAATTCACCTCTCTTTATGAAATTTGTACTTTTGGATACTGTCACCTCTATTAGGTGAACCTATATTGTGCTTTCAAGGGCCCAGTGTTGATTCTGTGCTCCAAAAACCAACAGATTCAGGTCAAAAGTATCTTCTTTCACCTTAGATCTTATCAGCATAAATGATCAATTAGTGGGGTCAATCAGTTTGATGCTAAAGGCTATGTGCTCTTCTATTCTATGACCTCCATTCCCGACCTTGAATGAAGACCACACACCATAATGAATCAAATAAAGTTCAGAACTAAAGCATTGGTAGATCAAGAGACATACTCTGTGTACCGTGCGTATCTTGCATTGACAGGAAAAACATTTACAAAGAGTAGAGGTACAAATATGAGAAATTTAGGTGGTAAAAGAATTTCAGCAATTCAGATATTGGGAGAAGATAAACATTTAGGAATTCGACCAATTAACTCTACCTACAAAGTTACTTTTCCAATAAAAAAAATATATACAAAAAATTAGTTTCAGATTCCTTACATATTTTTGACAAAACTCAACTCTAACATAAAAAAGTTTAACTCATCTTCTAACAATTGTTGATCAGTCAGGAGATCAAATTTACCAGTGAAGTCTTTGACCTGTAATATATAAATCCAAAACTCAGAGAGATGTAACAACATGGATATAAGCATAAAACTATATATATATATATATATATTTTTTTTTTCTTCCCTTTTTGATAAGAGAGATGTAACAAACACAATTGAATATACACTGCCCATGAAATGGCAATTTACCGTGCAAGCCCATTAGAGCTGATGCAGCATCAAAGTTGTTAAGGTAAATATTTCATTGTGTCTCAACATAGCAGAAGAGAATGCACAAGTGCATCCTCCAAGAAACCATCATAATTTCGGATTCAGTTTCCCCTCCCATATGTTGGCTTCTGTCAAACTTCTACTGCTACTCCCCGAAGTAACTTTTCTTTCTTCTTCTTCTTCTCAGCCCACTTGGGTCCATAAATAACCAAGTGTGTCCTACCAAACCGACGATCCGTTATCTGCAGTACCATATTAGATTATTAGCACTTAGAAACCCGTAAACCACACAGCTTCCACAATACTCAAACATACATAACAATACTATCTGGTATTAAACACTAACAACTCTATTCATGGTGGATAAATAGCATGTAATACAATTTCATCAAGAAGAAAAAAGAAAATTTATAGAGGGAGGTCTTTCTTTCTATGGCTGCATGGAAGCATAATTGAAGAAGATAATCAACGGATATGGATGAAGCCACTTTGGTAGTATTATTTATCATTTTCTTAATGTACTTCTACCTTGCTAGCACCTTCAAATTTAACCCATCCCAAACATTTTATAGTTATGTGGTCAGTATACTTATCTATTAACTTTAACTTCAAAATGCTTTATTCATAGACAAATTGCTGATAGTTTGCATTACCTTCACAAGGCATCCACATGAATCCAGCATGTCAGTCCTTAGTGGGTACTCAACTACCTAGACCATGAAAATTGGAAGATTAATGAAGAACTAGCAAAAACATAAGCACATAGCAGAATGTTTTTTTAAAAAAACGACTTACTATAAAGGTATCTTCTCCAACTAAGGCTGAATTTGATATTTGATCCATGAGTACAGCGTAGTCAACTTCCATATACGGAGGGGTAACACTAATGTAATCAAATGGTTCTTTACCTGCAGAAAATTGAATTTTATTTTAAAATGACTGGATACGAAGAAAAAAAAAAATCAAACATGGTTACTTATGTTCCAAGAAATATGACAAATCTAAAATCATAAGACAAGTTTTGCATTATGGATTATAGTATCTTCTACTCTGTACATGATCCTTTGTCTAAAATTGAGGGAGAGAGAACAGCAGCAGCACATACCTGCAAGTTGCTTTGCACGTTCTATGAACTTTTCAACACGAACAGTATGTATGACTGAAACATCAAGAAACCCAGTCCATTCCAAGTTTGGACGTAAAACATCTGAAACGACCCATGGATCCATCTCAACAAAATGTACCTGGAAATTTGTAATTGTAAAAGGTAGAAATTTCATAAGGATGAAAGTTCCCTGACCCTAAGATTGAATATGACAGAAACAAAAAGAAAAAGAAATACATTGAAAATCATGTTGGAAATACCAGGTTCAAATCCCAACTGCACCTAAAGTCAGAAAACTACCTCAGACTGTTATTTGTTCAGTGATGATTCAAGACCCCACCGAAGAGGGTACATAACTATACTATGCTGAAAATATAACAGTTTACAGTAGCAAGAGATATGATAGAAATTTTGAATGGTACCTCAGAACATCCTCGACTAATAGCTTCAATTCCAACAGATCCAGTACCACTGTACAAGTCTAACCAACGGCCAGGCCTTAAGGATGCAGGACAGCCACCGGCAGCCTAAGATTTGTAGCACAAATATTAGTTCACAAGCACAGAACTTTGGGTATTGACAAGTAAACTTCCCAAATCTGATTAAAAGCAAATACCAAACAACAGAAACTCTGTTTTATAATACGATAATCTTCAATTGTTTGCCGAGGAATGTGAATAGTGGATGGCCTCTAGGCTCTCTACAGACGCAAACTAATAATTACCTGAAGGATATCAAAGGCTGCACCTTTGACGACCTCCATCATTGGGCGTACATCCATGCCCTTTGGAGAGAGCAACTTCATTCTTCGAGCCTTTCCTCCAAGCACCTACAGTAGCAGCAATTCAGATTCATGAAATCTTAATATAATTGGTACAAATGGTCTCCCTTGTGAAACATTTACTACACCCACCCACCCTTTAGCTAATCAACAAGTAGAAACTAAATGTGTTCTTTAACTTGCAATAACAAATGATAAAAGACACAAGTTGGAAAAATGTGCACACCGTAAGCAACTTATGGGTAGTTCGCGGGGGTTTAGGCTCCTTTGGTGCGATTTGCTTGTCTTTTCCTGCCTCTTTTAGCTCCTTCTTCCTCTTGCTCTAACATTCCAATTTCCATATAAGTAAAAAAATATGACCAAAATAATCAACAGATTAATGGACGAGCAAGAAAGAGAGAGAGGAACCTTCGGAGACGGCTCAGATAAGGCCTCGTCGGGGTTGAAACCATACTGCTCCATCAACACTCGCTTAGCCTCACTCCACGATTCCTTACTCGACTCTGCAACCATTAAAACAGAGCACAAGCTTCAATTTTTTTCCCTGATAACGAAATTTGAATCCAAATAAACTGTTTGGAAAAAAAAAAAGAACGATAAGGTTACTCGAAGAGAGGACGATGACAGGGGATGGCCGTCGATTGTTGCGTTGTATGGAGCAGAAATTGAAGCGAGGAAGACCGGTAGAAGACGAGCCAAGGTCCGCAGATATTATATTCACTCCGAATGGAGAGATAATTGGAGATGAAGAAACCGCCATTTCCACTCGCCTGAGCTCCAGAGAATGGAGCTTCTTTCTCACTTATCTCTGAAAAATATGAACGTATCTCTAACATGGGCCGAGGACGATCCAAACGGCCCAAAAGGCCCATTTATAGATGGGCTCCGTTAGAGTGATTAGGGGCCCATTTACAGGCCCAACAAAGAGTACCTTCCTCGAAGTTGGTGCTTTGATAACAGACACACGTGCAAGATCATCCAATCGAACCATCCAATAAGGATCTCGGAAAGCTAGGCATACACAAACGCGACACGAATACAGATGAAGTTCGACAGGAAAAAAAGGTCACTGTACAACAACAAAATACATGCACGCACGGAGTCTGTCATAGTACCACGTGGCGGGCGCTGAACCGTTGTTGATATGATGCGTGGAAAGAGCGCGTCACAACGTCCGCCACCAACTGTCTGACTGTTTTTAATAAATAAACGAAAAATCTAATTGGAGTTAATAATTACTGCGTCGTGATCAAGATTGACTTTTCAACAGCGGGCAACGACTACAATTTTGCCCAGTTCCGAAGCCGAGAGAGAGAGTTATATCCCACTGTGTCTAATTAATTGTTTAATTGCTTAATCGATCGATCACAGACTGAAAGAGGAGAAGAAGAAGCAGCAGCAGCAGCAGAAGTTGCCAATCCGATAGAAAGAGAAAAATGGGAGCTTGTGTTTCGAGGCCGAAGGCCTGCACTTTTGGGTTTCCAAAGAAGAAGAAGAACGGCCGCCAAAGAAGAATTATTCGCAGGCGCGTTTCGTCTTCCGATCGCTCGCACCCTAAGTCTGTTCTTACACTCCAAGGTCTTTATAATTGATTCTCTTACTGTTTGTTTGGTCCATTTTTTAATTTGTTTTTTTATTTCAATTTCATTTAATTCGCTGAGAACTGACCAACAGGAAGTATGGATGCGGCGTGGTTTGATGCAAACTCGGCGATTGAGTCCGAGCGAGATGACGAGTTTTATAGTGTTCATGATGGTATTTTTTTTTCCTCTCACTTTTCAGTATTTTTACAAATTTTTAGACTTTTTAAACATATGGAATGGAATGATGGAGTTAAGAAGTGGGTTGCTTTGATTTGCAGATGTGGTGTCTCTAAATGGGTCAGAAAGTGCATCCACTTTGAGCATTTCATCGCCGAAAGGTCACAATTTTTCTCGCCAGAGAACAAGGGAACCGCAACCACCATTGCATTCGACCTCTGCTGTGTCTGCAGATGAAGTTGTGGATGAGAGTGTTGGAGTGGACAAAATGCAAGCGTTGGAGCATTGTGGGATTCTTCAAAATGCTTGCTTGCCTTGTCTGGCTAGCCCCTCAGGTGACAAGAGAATAAACCCAGCCACACCAAGTTTGAGGAGGAAAGTTCTTTCCTTTAAATGGAGGGAAGGGCATTCTGCTGCAGCTACAGCAGCTGATCCTACACCCACATTATGTGAGTGTTGCCCATAGACTCTGTTACCCTTTTCTTATTATTATGAATTTATGATACAACTTCTTAACGTGGACTGGCAGCTGACTTCACCTTCTGTTTTTGTGTTAGTATCACCAAAGGCATTTGTGAAAAGACCAATTGCAGGTTCTACAATTCCATACTGCCCCATTGAGAAGAGTATGCCAGATTGTTGGTCACCTCTTGAGCCAAACACATTTAAAGTCAGGGGAAAAAATTATCTTAGGTGAGAGCGTAGTATTTTGATGAGGTTTATTATTATTGTTATTTTCTGAATAATCCCGCTGATTTATTGTTGCGTCAACTCTTCATTTGCTTGACAGGGATAAAAAGAAAGAGCCTGCTCCAAATTGCGCTGCATTTTATCCTTTTGCCGCTGATATTTTCTTATCTCAGAGGAAGATTGATCATATTGCTCGTTTCGTGGATCTTCCTGCTGTGAATTCAGCTGAAGATGTCCCTTCTATTCTTGTTGTAAATGTTCAGGTGCCTCTCCTTTAAAAATTTCTTTTACTGGACTTTGTACCTCTTATTTTGTTTCATTATATTTTTTTTGACTGGAAGTTGAAATGTGCTGCGAATCTCTTATGGTTATTTTTGTATTCTGATCACATTCTATCAGCATGTTCTTTGCGCCAGCATTTAAAATTCATAATCATAATGTTCCATGCTAAAATTGTTGATAAGTTCATAATCTGTCCTCTAGGCCAGGGAATAGTTTTTCTTCTAATGCTAAACATTGCTATATAATTTTTCTCATATTCTATGTGTATTCTTCTATGCTGCAGATACCACTTTATCCAGCCAATTTTTTTCAAGGCGAAAGTGATGGAGAAGGAATGAATTTAGTTATGTACTATAAGATTTCTGAAAGTTTTTCAAAAGAGCTTCCGCCTCATTTTCGAGAAAGTATCAGTGTAAGTTGCCTGAAGTCCTCCTACCTGTGGCCAAATCCTGATTTTCAACATGTATAAAAATCTGATGTTTTTTTGCCTGGAAAACATACTTCATTGTAGACTCACGACTCAATTGTTGTGTTGATTTAGTACAACCAGTTGATTAAATATATTGCGTGCTTGTTTTGTTCCTTGACAGAGATTAATCAATGATGAAGTGGAGAGAGTGAGAGGATTCCCTGTTGATACAATTGCACCCTTCAGGGAAAGATTGAAAATCTTAGGCCGAGTGGCAAATTTGGAGGATCTTCATTTAAGTACAGCTGAGAAGAAGCTAATGAATGCTTACAATGAAAAACCTGTTCTTTCACGTCCTCAACATGAATTTTACTTGGTAAGTTTTGGTTTATATTTTTCTACATGCCTTTTAGTAAAAATGTAATAATCGCAGGTTACACCATATAGCTTTAGTTAGTTACTCTTTCTTTTCCCCATCATACTCTTACAGGGAGAAAACTACTTCGAGATTGATTTGGATATGCACAGATTCAGCTACATCTCTAGAAAAGGCATTGAAGCATTTCACGAAAGAATGAAGCTATGCATATTGGATTTTGGTCTCACAATTCAGGTAAACAATGTATCACATGATTCTGAGCTTGGCTTTTTTACCTCCTACTTATATCCATACCTGATCTGGGCTATGCATCGTATTTAAACAGGGGAACAAGGCAGAAGACTTGCCAGAGCATTTATTATGCTGTGTACGGTGGAATAAAGTCGACTACAATAATAAATCATCATCTGGGGTTTTGAGTCAAAAGTCTCTGTAATCCCAACAAGAGCTTAAATACTGAAGGATCTTAAAACAATGAAGAACAGATAAACAAGTTAACTTCAACTATGAAGAACTCATAAACAAGTTAACTTCAACCAAACCACGGGTTTCTTGGACGCTAAAATTCGTCTTCTGAAGTCTCAAATTGTGACGTTTGAGCATCTTTGAGTTATTTGTATATATCCTCTTAAATGTAAAGTTTTGGCAGGAAGAGTAAAATAAAGAGAATAAATTTTTTATTTGTACTCCCATTTGATTTATGCTTGTGCTCTCTACAAAGGTTGCAACCGCTGATTAATCAGCTTTTCTGCCATTGCATTACATCCATCCGCAACAACCTGATCATAATCTGCCTCTTTTAATCCTGTTCCTCCGGTCTTTTTTCCCTCGTGACGGGCTTGGTTTTCTGATCCATTTTATCCATTGATTATATCTGAAAGTTGCTCTTGCATTTGATCCTTTAGCGTTCTGATCAATATTTCTATCCCTTTTTTTAAATGTTCTTTGCGTTATCTGCATACTGATGATCAATAATGTCATCTTTCCAAATGTCTATGAGAAGGGCATGGCTGATAAAGATTTTCATTCATAATCGGCAGGTATCTACGACACACATGCATCCATAATCACAAAGCTGACTAATTTAAAGATAAATTAAGAAAATTTAAAGAGATTTAAGCTAATGTAGTTCCACAATTATTACCTTCACAATGTACATATAAAACTAAGATCCAATCTAGGCTGCAGGAGACCGCATACATCGGCCAAACAGGATAGAAAAGGAACATCCTCGATCTTTTTTTTCTGGTTTAGAAGGTACAGATGTCTCTGGTAATGGTGGGGAAGGTGAATCAACATCCTTTCTTTCTTGAAATCTTCCGTCGAGATTCGAAGCATGCTCTTGACATTCACTTTTCTTAATGGAAATTGTGACCTGCAGAGCGGGCTTCTGTTCAAGTACTTGAATCCTATCCTCCCAAATGAGGCCGGAAGAGCCTTGCCTCCTAAATGAAATCGATGATCTCGGCAATGCATTCATTGATCTCAATACTTTCTGTCTCTTGTCTCTCTCTCTTTCTCTGTGTTTGTCTTTGTGTTCATCTGTCTTTGTTTCGTGTCTCACTCATGAGGATGATATTAAAAGGCTTTCCTTCTTAAACTAACAAAACTGTTTTTTGTTTTGAGGTTGTTTTGCTCTCTTTAAGTTTGTGGCCAGTTACTCATAAATAAAGCCACAATTCTATTGGAGGAGAGGGAGAGGAGTTATTCTTAAGTGACTTGGCAATATGAATAGGCATTGCAAGTCCAGCAGAGATAGTAGTTTTTGAAGTCGTTAATAAAATTCTAGATTACATTGACCTTATCCATCCCTTGGACCCCAGTTCATTTCTGTCTGTCTTTTTCTTTTTTTTCTTTTTTTTCTTTTTTTTTCTGTCTTTGGTTGAGTAACTATGATGTCAAGTGCTAATAAATTACTTTAAAATGTTATTTATGACTATGAAAAATTAAAGCTTCATTATGTAATTAATATAATAGTTAGGTGTGACATACAATGCAAGCACTAATTAATAATCGAAAGAAGCATCTAGAAGTTCAGGAAACGCTGCCTGCATCTCACTATCTTGACCCAAGATAGTATCCACAAAAGAAGTCATGGAAGATGAAGAAGCTTGATCATGAGCCAAGTTATTGTTCCTTTGGCCTCCAATATTAATGGCTGATGATCCAAAATCACATGCCTGAGTTGTTGCCTTCGGGTTGTGTTCACTTCCACCAGCAAGTGTGGGAAGAGCTGATGATGATGACATCATTGTTCCATGGAAATCTTGTTCTTGCTTGAGTTTATCAGCTGACGAAAAGGGTTCATGCAGAAGAAATTCACTCCAGTTAAAGGAAGAAGATGGTGTAATTTGAGCCTCATGATGAGATTGCTGGCACAAGTAAGTTGGCTGAGAGCTTAATTGATGATCAGTGGCATGAGGAGAAGATGATGATGAACAAGAGGAAGCTACTTCATTCAAAAAGTGTGGTTGCACTTGCACACTGTCTTGATTGATTTCTTGAAACTGAGCCACAATACCCAATGAAAGAGTGCTAGCAGTGGAATTGTCTGATCCTATAGGGTTCATCATCATATTGGAATATGTGTTGACGCCCAATGGAAGTCCTGTGATGCCTGAAGACGGCTCTGATTTGGGCACGAACGTGTTGTTCAAGTTCTTAAAAAAGGACCCGAATTGATTATCGATGCTTGGGAGGCTGCTGATGTTTCCATAGTCAGAGAGGATCTGAGAAAAAGGTTTATGGGTTACAGGGTCAATTCCCATTTTGGAAAGCTTCTTTTTCAACTTAGTGTTCCAGTAGTTTTTGACATCATTATCTGTTCTTCCGGGTAGTAGCTTTGCAATGAGGGACCACCTGCACTACATAAGCATGGGGTTAACTTAAGAGCACACTTTAGAGCTTAGAGAGAGAGAGAGAGAAAGAGAGAGATTATGCATGCAGTTCTAACAGAATACAGGCTGTTAAAACAGTTGTACATAGATATATATATATATATATATTCCAGTTGGCTGTAATTTTTGTTGTGATCTTCTAGAACTTCAGTCACATAAGCTCTTTTCGCATCAACAAATTCAGAAAACTCATTAAAAACAATAAGATCCAAAAGCTTCCTTAAAACAAACCAAATCACCAGGAATTATCTGTCATCTTCTTACATATATCTGCAGGATCTCTTGTTAAATCAAAACTTCTAGATCTTTAAATTTGATTGATGTTTTGATGTTAATCTTGGTTGATCTCTTGGTCTTTTATCTACTTAAACTAGTTGCTCTGGTTTTAGGTGCATTTGGTTTGCATTATCTTGAAGCCAAGTACTATTGAAAGGAGAAAATAAGTAAAAGAAAACTCCACCTGCTGCCTATAGCCTCATGAAGGTTAATAATATGCTCTTCCTCTTGAGGAGTGAAGCTGTCATGTATGAGGTCAGGCCTCAGGTAATTAGTCCACCTAAGCCTGCAGCTCTTCCCGCATCTATTAAGTCCTGCAAACAGACTCATGCAAATACTCAATTTAGAAACTTGTATGTATGAATATGATGTCAATAATACCTGCATTAAAAAAGTTAAGCATAAAACTTAAACCTGCTTTCTTTGGAACCAAAGTCCAATTTCCAACTCCGTGTTTCGAAATGTATGCAAGAAGTTTGGCATCCTCTGCTGCAGTCCAGATGCCTCTTTTCACGTTTGATTTATCGCAGCAAGGTGGCCTTCCCATCGAGAGAGAGAGAGAGAGAGAGAGAGAGAGAGAGAGAGAGAGAGAGAGAGAGAGAGGTGAAGGTGAATTATGTAATGGTGATGCAAGTTCCAAACTTTGCAAGTACATTTAAAAAGAGGAAAGGAAAGGATTAATTAGCAAAGAGAATAGGCAAGAAATGCATGCCATTCGGCTCTCAATTAACCAGAATTGCATGAACATTTTCATCTCTTAGAAAACGGTTTAACATGACATCACAAAACTATGCATCTCTCTCTCTCTCTCTCTCTCTCTCTCTCTCTCTCTCTCTCTCTCTCTCTCATGTGTTGGCTCCTGGTGCACTCTACCCAGGTTCAAATTGGGTAGATTATTTGGTTGAGGCTCAAGCAGAGTAAAATTAACTGTCCATGTACAATTTAGATAAAAAGGGCTTTTCTTAAGCTTAACAACAATGAAACTATTGTAAACTAGGGGTGGGCATCGGGACCGGAAAACCGGAACACCGAACCGAACCGGTGAAAAAAAAACCGGAAAAAAACCGGTTGACCAAAAAAGTCAACAAACCGGACCGGAACCGGACCGAACCGGTTCCAACCGGTTCCGGTTTCGGTTTTACATCTTTCCGCACCGGACCGGACCGAACCGGACCGGTCATATATTTTATATTTTATATTTTTACAAATTTTTAAAACATAATGCCATATTTTAACTTTTATAATCACTAATTTTCCAAGTTCAACTTCAAAAAATTTCTAAATGTATGAATTGGATTATTTGTTCATTTTTAAGCTAAAAAAATAAGTTATTTATTATAATTTTTATAAAAAAAAATTAAAAAAATAAATTTTTTTTTTCAAAAAAAATTAAATTAATAAAAAATTAATAATCCGGTTCAAAACCGGAACCGGTCAGAACCGAACCGGCCGGTTTTTGAAATTTTTTTTGCCTAAACCGAACCGAACCGGACCGGTTAAATAGTACCGGTTTCGGTTCCGGTTTGAGGTGTGAACCGGACCGAACCGGACCGCGCCCACCCCTATTGTAAACTAGGCCACCCTTTTGTACAAGGGTTCACGGTCCGTATACAATTTTCATCATCATGCAAGCGAACCTAGTATGTAAACATCTTATGATGGCATTTAGCAGGCACCCATTATGGAGTCAGAAAAATGTACTGCGAATTTAGAATCCTGCTACAAGGACCTCATTTTGGCCCATAATTTTTCACATTTCATTTCCAGGGTTTTTTTTTTTTTGGGGGGTCTAATCACAAAGAGAAACGAAAAAAGTTCATAATCATCACCGTATACAGAACTGGCTTACGCTTCAATTCTTCAATGCTTGGTTATTTCACATGCACGCCACTAACAGGAGCATTGGAAAGAAACCTCATTTTTTACCCAAATTTGTTTATAAATATATCATCCTTTATACCACTAAAAATAGTGGAGAAATTAAAGCTTCATCTTTGTGATAGTAAACTGCTCAAGTACTGAATATACTATAAAAGTTTAATCCGGGCAGCACCTCTAACATATATATCTCACTATGGCCGAGCTCGATGTTATATACAACAAAGCATTAACCCCTCTGTATAGACCCAAGAAGCCAAATAACTGCAAATATTGACCTCCCTAGGATGAACACATATTGCAACTCTTCCTACAAAACCCAGGAAGACCCTTCGAACCCACCATATATGTAGGGTTCTTTTCACATTCACCAGCTTTGGCCCATAGGGGGCAGTTGTCATTCTCATCCGCACAGTCCCCGCTAACTGCATGCTTTAGTGACTTTTCGAAGGATCTCACATGAATCCACTTGGTTGCAGACCATTTCTCACCCTCAATGACAGGGCAGCTCCCATGCAAGCTGCTTGGATCAGTTGTTGCATCAGGATGAAGACTGAAGAACAGCAAGGCATCACCCTTGTAGGGTTTCACTGTCAGGATGCAAAAAAAGAACTTCACAGTCAAACGAAATTATGATAGGAGACACAAACGTAGTGGATAAATGATTGTGACATGAGTAAAATAGCATAACAGCACAATCGATGTTCAAATGAATGAATTTCAATGGCTACGTAGCTCGTTCTCTGACTTAAATTGATATATGAACTACAAATGCAGGAAGAAGAATATTCACAACCCCCTTCCTCCTCTCTCCAACTCAAAGTGAATTAAGATAATAATGCTGCCTACATGAAGTACAAAATAGTAAGAAAGAATATTCACAACCCCCCTTCCCGCATTTACTGTACTGGACATGAATTAGCTAAATAGTGATACACATTTGTGAATTAGTTATAAGAGAACTATAAAAAAAAATTCAAATACATTAGTTTATGTGACCAAATCATAAAGTGATACCTGAATAGCCTTGTTTAGCACAATCAGACGCGTCATCATCCTTAGATTGAGACATTTGCGCCTGTTGGCACATAAGAAAGAACAATAAAATTCAAGAGGTAGGGGAGAAAAAAGAACAGGAGAACCCAGTGATGCAAGTAACCATTTACCTCCGTATTGGGAAAGACAGTTTCCCCACCCTTTTCAACATTAGAGAGATACATCAACACAGTGGCAACACGGTGGCCACCCAATTCTTGGTTAGCCTTGTCATGAAAATAATCAAAATGCGGTTCGTACTTTTGGCCATGTTCATAGTGCAGTATCTGAATGGACTCCCCATTCTCTGATTAAATAATAAAATAGTTCAATAAAGATGAAATAAAACACTTTCTTAAAAGTCCAACAAATCATAAATCAACAGCACGTCGGAAATTTACCAATTGGAAGAAAGGTCCATGCAGCAATCCTGGCCTCAATGTTAGCAACTACTTCATCCTTTAAGGTGAAACAAAGAACACCAACTCAGCCTTCCGAGTTCAAAAGTCAGAAAGAGTAGAATATATAGTAACAGAACATGGATTGCAATTTCGAATACATGCTTAACACATGACTACATTCACCACACAGTGGGATTGGACCTCAGAGCACAGTAAGAAAGATAAACACTTGACAGCTAAACAGAAGTAGGAACTTCTCTTCTTTCCAACACAAACATTAGAAGGTATGATCAATAATCCCATTCAGAACTTTTGTACTATGAAGAACTACAACGTAAGTAGATTTAAATCAGATGCAAGAAGATAACCTAGCCTTGCACTGAGTTCCATTCCCACCACATAAATATATTCAATAGAATTGTCTACCAAACATGCCATTATTATCAGACTTTTTACTGATCCATAACTTGGACAACACCAAAGGAAGCTTAACAATTCTGCTGAAATGTAGGTTCAAAACTGCCTAAAAGACTAGTATGAGTTGTTGAAACTACCACGAGCGGGTATAATTCAATGTGCAACATGGTAAGATCCACTGACTTATATAAATCTTCTATTTGTAAGCAATTTACATGAATCTTCAAAAGTATATCGAATCACATAAACTGAAGAAAAATAAATCATACCGCGCTAAGTGCATTGATTTAAACAAAACCATTCAATGAAGTAAAACCATTAGTTCAAGAAAGCAAAGGAATTAACAAACCTGAGATTTCTGAAGGAACATTCCGGAGCTTGTCCGGACTTCACTCTCTATACTCTTACCAGACTCATTATCAGCCACCATAGACTTCTCCAGCTTATTCTTTGCCTGCCCCAAAAATTCACACAAACCAAATCATATTTAAAACTTCATTATTAAACAAAGACTCTAATTACTGTTTTGGACGGACTAAAACTGCAAAATGTAACAAAAATATGGGGGAGAAAAATAATTTACAATCTCGATTAGATGATCACATTCCTCCTCAGAAAGAAAACCCTTATAAAGAAAAGCCCTGCACATTGTTGATCACACAAAAGACGAAAAAGAAAGAAAAGTTAAAGCAAACAATAGAAATAATCAAACAATGATAAAAAATAAAAAATAAAGAGAAATTCAGCAAAACGTAATGGAAATGCAATTGAGAAAAAGAAAACCTGGGATGCCACGAGAGTTGAGTGACCCGAGTTGGATCGAAGGTAGCAGAAGAAGCGCCTCTTCTCAGTCTAAGCACCGATCCCTCCCTGCAATGCAAACAATGTTCAGACAAAATGATTCAATGAAAATACAAACATGTATGTAGAGAGAGAGAGAGAGAGAGAGAGATACGTTTTCTTCTCCTCGATCAATATTGGGATGCGACTTCTGGAATAGGAGAGATGAGGGAAAATGCAAAGGAAACAAAGAGACAGAGTGAGCAAAAATCGAGAATCCATGAAAAAAATCTAGGGTTTTGGCAAGGTCTGAAATGTACAGAATTGGAGAGAAGAGAGGGAAGACTGGTTTTATGGTGGAGAAAAATAACAAAACGGTGGGTGTATTGTTTTGCAATTAATTCATTGAAATGTCAAAGGACTCTGTTTGGTGGGCAAATGGGGAGGTGAGTGTGTGGGTGGGGGTGTTTCGTTTAGAACTTTCTCTTGGTTCAACTTGAGACAAATGAATGGGGCGCCCACTGAATATCGTCGGTTTTGTTGGTTATTGTATTGTCAGTGGTCGCACTCGCAACGCCGTTGTTATTATTTTCTGGAAGCTTCCTAAGAATTTCAAGAAAGCGGTCGCACTCGCAACCCCATTGTTTTCGTTGTCCAACAAATACTTACCGACAAATATTGGGCTTTGGAATCTTGTGGGTATGTTTCAAGCCCACCTATTCATTGTTGGGCCAGTTAATTTTCACCCATGTTTTTACTTTTACGGACGTTCAGATGAACTAATGCATGTAGCGCAAAATTGTATTGTTTTCTACAAAATGACGACGACGCAACACCAATCAACACAAAAAGTACAGATCGAACGAGAAAGAAATGACTATATTAATTAGCATGCATGCATATGTGTTGTTATACAATGCATGTGATTATATGAGATTAAATTCCCGAGAAGAATGAAAAACACACGATTTACGTATCATTTCTAGCCTTAAATCATCAGCAGCCCATGATTTTCTTAGCTGCGGCAGCACGCTTAGGCTTCTCCTCCACAATGCCGTCGTTTCCGGCCAATGCCCGGTACTTGTCCTTCCGAGTGAACGTCGTGCACTCGTACGACAAGCTCGCGGCGATGTTCCTCTGTATGTAATTCGCCACCTCATGGCTCGACTTCCCGGCCCCACACGTCAAGTCGTACGGTAACTTATTCAAGAAGTTCACTTCATACGCCGGGCTAGGGTTCATGAAGAAGTAAAACGGATCCATCCCTTTCCACCCTCTGGCCGTGGTGCCGTGGAACATGCTCATCCGGTTCGACATCGCCACCGGCACGAGCTCGTCGGTCAGCTCCGCGAACAGCGCCGAAAACCTTAGCAAAAACGGCTCACGACATGTCGTCCCTTCGGGGCATATGACTAGGTCTCCTTGTTCAAGTAGCTTCTTGATCATGTTGGCGTCGGTAACTCGGTCACGGCTGAGCCGGACGGTCTTGATGGGAGAGATTATCTCCGAGAGACGGGACAAAGAGTACGTGACAGCCGGGATCGGACGGCCTAAGGCGGTGGATAGAAAAATCGGGTCAAGGAGGGTTCGGTGTGAGCAAATGAAAAGAACTCCGCTTTGGCCTATCGATTTCTTAGCGGGAGGAGGCGGGGTGCCTTTGATGTACACCCGTACGCCCAGGGCCCAAAAAGCGTAGTATACGACTGGCATAGGGAGCAGTGAGCCTGCTGCGATGCGCAAGCAAGCTAACATGAAGCCGACGGGGATCCAAAGAATTGTGAGCAGAGCCATGAGCGGCGTTGGTTTCTGGACGAGCCGGCCGTCATGAAACACTATCGGCTTCGGCAACTTGTCGTGGCTTACCGGCTCGACTTCCGGCTTAGCTGGAACCACGTAGCTCTCTTTGCAAAGCTTCATGAACGGAAAATCAGTTTTCCGGTCTCCGAGCCCAATATCCGGGGCCGAGGACGGGTCAGTACCGAAGGCTTTGTTGAGCGCGTCGGCTTTGTTTTTTCCGACTGTAATCCCGGGGCTGAGGACCCACCCTGTAGCTCGGCCTCTGTACGTGGAGATCTCTGTCCCGAGCACCATGTCCGCACCCAAAAACTCCTTCAAAAACGCCTCCACCATGATCCTCGGGTTCGCCGTCAAAACGCAGCGTTTCCCGCAGGAAGAGAAGACTCTCCACGTCTCGGAGTGGAGGTCAGTTGAGTAGAATTTCGGGAGAACCGCACGTGCAACAGATTCGATGTCGGAAACTCTCATGCCTGCGAAAGTTGCGAAAACGAGGACGCGGATGCCGGCGGACTCAGAGACACAGTAGTACAAAAGGCCGGCGAGTGGAGATGCGAGTAGTAGAAAGAGAAGCCTTAATATGCCTCCGACCTCAAAGGCCACGAGGGCGAAGTAAGGGAAGGAGCTGCGGCCTCTGAGCAGAGTGCCGTCCATGTCCGCCACCACAGTGTGCTTTTCGCGACCGATTGACGGACATTGGTGGATTGTTGGGAAGGTAGGAAGAGAGCGTTCCTTTGTCGTCGAGGCCATGCTGGGAAGGAAGGAAATTAGCCAATTTAGCCAATGTGGCTATGGAAAACTGGTACTAATAATAATGTTAGTGTTACTTTGTTATTAGCACCTGGCTAATTGGGTTGAGTTGTGGATATTTATAAAGTTTTGGTGATTAAATTGTAGTTAGACAAAATGTTTTGGCTTATGAGACCAATGACAGTGGCGCCGAGATTTCCGAAACGAAGTGGGGAATGGCGACAAAATCTTCGGATTCGCCGATGTGGTTAAGCTAATTAATACGTGTGTGTTGTGTGTTAGGCTTAATAATGAACGAGAAATAAAGAAAGATGCTGTAAATATTAGGTTATTAGCCATGCATGACGAATATTTGATCTCTATCAAGTTCTTAATGTTTTTAATATGCGTTTTGCTGAAGCACTTCAAAATTAGGGGTAAGCATCTTCGTTTAGCTCGCCGTTGTTTGTCGTGTTGTGCCCTCGTCTTTGTCTGGATCCTAAGGTGATGGGATGTTGCTTTCATTTCTTTGTCTTTGATCGGCCCACCGGTGTCCCAATTACCATAATCCCATATAGTACACATGACTTTTCAAACTCGTCATTGATGATGAAGAGGAGAAGGTTGAAAATTACAGGACTTCAAAATTATGAAGGAAAATATCAATCTGGTGTTAGTTGGACTAGCTTCGATTTTGTTACCCTTTTCCGTTACTTTTTAACTTTGGCAAAAAAAATATAAAAATGAAGGAAAATTAAAATTTTATTATGTTATCAAGGATTTGCATTGATATATTTTATAAAAATGGAGTGACGTGACATTTCCGTATGAAATTCAATGAGATTTAAATACTTGTTGTTCGTGCTATCGATATATTGGTGGGAAAAGAAGACCAGTTCTTCATCAATGGACCATAGATGTGATCACACCAGGCACTGTGGTCTGTTGGTGGTGCGTTTGGTGTGTAAGTAAGTAGAGAAGATACTAGATAATAATAAATGTTATTTGGCCTTTAGAGGAGAGGTGAAGTCACAAACAAGCCGAGGATATATGCATGAGGTTTAAAAAATACGCGTGTAATTGGTGAAGCTAATGGAGCTGAGTTTAAAATTACTTTGGTACAAGTCAACTTTTTGATTTTTGACTGTCAAACCTGTCTTTGATGATAGAGAGGAGAAGGCGAAACCTACTACAACTTTAGAGATTTAAATGCCATCTGTTCATCATGTCAATATAATATGGTGAGAAAAAAGGCGCTATTATCTTCATCCATTTTAGACGGATAATTAACAAAAAGGAATTGTATGAAAATAATTTGAAATCTCAAGTGATCTTCGTGTAATATCTGAAATTGGGACTACATGAACTAAATGAAAACTGATAAAATTACCATTTGGCCTTTAGAGGAGAGGTGAAGTCAGAAACAAGGCTGAATGTGGTTAAAAGAAAGCCATGTAACTGGTGAAGTATTGAGCTGAATTTTGATTAGTTTGGCTCAATATTATTGTGTTTGATAGAAGGTAGAAATGTAGGGAGCATGCTGCTAAACAGAATTTGCAGACGAATCGATGCCATTTTTATTCATTTGATATTTTCTCAGAGTCTAGTAATGACCACCAAATTAAGAAAAGGACACAGTGATAAAGTATAATCTTTAAAGAAAGCCTGGTTGCACATGAAAAAGAAAGTAAAGAACCACATGGAACAATTCAAGAAAAGCAGAATCCCACACGGATAAAGGCGAAAAATAAAAAGAACAAAGAGATCAATGTGCCAGGGAAGGGAGAGACAAACAACAGGGTTCGTTCGTATTTTCTGTATTGTCCATGTCAAAATTTTCTTTTTCAAAAGTGCATTTCCAGGTAAAGTTGCAGGCATTTTTCAGGTCATTTCAGACTGCAGCATATAAACAAGAAAAGAGAATCTGGAAAAGCGTTTCAGACCATCCCATCACCACACCACACACCAATAGCCGGAGGGCCACCTTAAGAACCTCCCAGGACAAAGAACAGACGACAGCAAGGGAAGGGTCTATACCCTTCAATTCTTTTTCATGGTCGTTTTTAATTGTTCAATTATATGTTAGAAGAGGAAAACATGCTTGCGTAAAAAACATACCATGCAATGGTTTAAATGAAATAATCATGTGAAGAAAAGATTCATTGAGAACATGAGTAAGCGCCAAGAACGTCACAAGAATGATTGCTAGAAATCATTTCCTTTCCCATCAAAATTCATCAGAAAAATTCAAAATCTAAATATGGACCTGATGACCGGTTTGAGTCGGTAGCTCCCTTGTCATTTTGAGGCACTGCAGACTTGAATGTGTGATTTAGAACAGCAAGATCAAATGGTTTTGGGATCTCTGGAGGGTGTGTGCTGCGAATGAGAGCCCAATTAACATTTGCAAAGAAGGGGTGCTGTTTAATTTCTGTAGCACCTCTTTTAAATCCCAGTCTCTTTTGTGGGTTCTTTACAAGCAGGCCCCTGATCAAATCCTTAGCAGCAAAACTGGCATTAGACCCATCCGGAAACTTGAGCGACTGACCAACCACGTTGAATAGCGTCTCCCGGTTTCCATTGCCTTTGAATGGTGTCCTCCCATGCAGCAGCTCATACAAGAAAATACCAAATGTCCACCAATCAACAGCACTACCATGGCCATCGCCTCTTATTATTTCAGGAGCTAAATATTCATGTGTTCCGACGAATGACATAGAGCGGGCATCAGTTGGCTCAGCAATAAGTACAGGCAATGAATCTGAATTTCCCGAAGTTGATCTTTCACTTTTCTCCTTGGTTGATTTGGATCTTAGAAAGCGAGGCTTAAAGCAAGATGGTTGCAAGCAAGAAGGCTGAACACAAACTGGTAATTTGCAGGCTGGATCCAAAATACATGATGGCTGAATACAGTATGAAGAGATTCTACAAGATGGCTCATCACTAGACGGAACAAGAGTAGGATTCACATAACATCTTAATGATAAATCAAAATCAGAGAGCATGATATGGCCATCCTGCCTCACCAGCACATTTTCGGGTTTTAGGTCCCGGTACACCACTCCCATCATGTGAAGATACTCAAGTGCAAGAAGCACTTCTGAAGCATAAAACCTGCAAAAGATAATGAAACTATCAAAAACCTAATTTACTTTTCAACATAATAATACGGTGACAGTCCAAAGTGATGATGGTGCAAAAGAATATAAGTTCACATGACTAAATAAAAGGCTACCCATCAAAGTTTCAATCAAAAAGAGTTAATGAAAGTCCTAAACTTTGAATGCAAAATTGGTTGGAAGGAGAGAGCTTTTCCCCTGTGCCAACAAAACAGAGCCCATCTCCATCACAAAGTAGAACAAAAACAGAGCCCATCTTTATCATAAAGTAGAACAAAAAAACAAAATAAAATCATATATAATATGCTAAGCTGCAATAGCTGAGCTAAAAGAGTTCACTTTTACTATATAACATTCGGCTAAGACTTAGGCTACAACGTAATGAGTAAATATGAACAATTAGCACTAACCTCGCAGCTTGTTCAGTAAAATGCTTCCCCGGCTGGCGCTGCCGAAGCGTATGAAGATCCCCACCACAGCAAAACTCCATTAACAAGCAAGAAAACTTCTCCGTCTCAAAATTCGAATAGAGGGTTGGAAGAAATGGATGGTCCAACAAACCCAATATGTCTCTCTCAGTCTGAGCTCTTATCAGCTTCTTCCTCCCAGCCAACATGCCTCTGTCCATTACCTTCATGGCGAAAAGGCAACCAAGCCCTCTCAACTCAGCCAAGTACACGCTTCCTATATCCCCACAGCCGAGCTTTTTCAGAAGCCTGAAATGGCCCAGACCCAAGTCCCCATCTTTGGCTTTCACGCATTGTATCGCATCCCATCGCATGTCGTTGCCTTTGTGCGGCTTCGATGGGCAAAAGCTCCGAAAACTGCCCTCATTCGGATCGAACCTGCTGGAATTACCCGCCTGGCATAGAGTGCTTTTGTCACTATCGTCTTCGCAATCTACGATGGAGGACTCAGCATTTTCAGAGTTCTTGTTAGCTTCCTGAGTCCCATCGCTGACCTTGGTGCTGCTACTCACGCTGTTATCAGACCCAGAAACGGTGCTGCTACACATGCTGATACTGAAACTGTTTTTGAAGCTAAGATCTTGGAGGCTGCTGATGACAGATTCACTGTCATGGGTTTCGACGGTATTGGCTGGTTTGTCCATGGTTGAGAGATTGCAGATGAAGTGTTTGGTAAAAGTTCAAAGAGAAAAAGGATGTGGTTAAAAATGGGGGTTGGTGGTCAAGGTGGGAGATGGGGTATGACCGAGGTGGTCAAAGAGAGGGCGAGAGAGACGCGGGCGCGAAGAGAGCTGAGCATAGGGACCCAAAAGAGGCTGAATAATAAAAACAGTATTCAAATTTGAAATGAGAGTGTGAGTGTGGGAGGAACGGGGTGGTGAGAGACCCAATGACTGGGTTGGGGTCTGATTCCATTTCTTACTCTCTGTCCCAGAAAATGTTACAGCTTGGAGACAAAAACAAACACAGAGAGAGGGGAGAGAGAGAGAAGAGAATCCCTGTTTACGAGGACGACAAAAGCCCTTCAGATTTTTCTAATGAGCAAAAGTGCAAAGCCAACATAGTTTAAAGTACAAAACCCCCTCAGCCAATACCGTTATGGCGTTGCTCTGGTTTGAGTTTTTGGTGTAATCTGATAAAAACACCAAAAGATCAAGTTTTGGGTTGGTGGGTGGGGACATCAACTGGGAAACTTGTCCTCTCATTAGTACATTGTATTTGCTGAAACGGTGGACAGCAAATTTGCTTAGTGTAATTGATGCAGTGTTGATTCCATTGGATATTTCCATCATCTAAATTTGGCAGGAGAAAGAGAAGGTATGGCAATCCACCCTCTGGACAATAATGGCTTTTTTTCTATGTATATGAGTGTAGATTTACTAAAAAGAAGCAATTTTGATTTTTGGATATCTGAAAATCATTGCAGATACCACAATAAGCAACTCATTTATTATTTTTGTTATAAAAAGAGGAAGAAATATCACCATTGTTGTCGTAACCATAACCATTATCTGGAAAGAATAAACAATGCACGAAAACTGATACATTAATTGCCCTGATGGTTATCTGAAAGTTTATATTACACAAGCCTTTCATCATAATTGACTCATTGTCCAATTGTTGTGAAGCTTTACGTTTCTGATTTCTCTTCTAGGAAAGGGTGGCCTTAAAGTTGGGATAGTGTTACAGATGTTTTATTTTCTGCTTAATTGGCCTGCTGATAATTACTTACCATCTGCTTAATTGGTGATTTTCCTCCGCTAAAGCAATCAGACATTGTATTCATTTTCATGATTGTCAACAGAAGTGGTCAATTCCCAAATGGCATTTCAAGTTTGTTGCTTAAAGGCCAACGTAACCAAGATCCTCTATTAATTGTCTCCAAAGATTGTCCACATCAAAACTTGAAGTACAATCTAAGAAGAAGCACAGTTTAGCTTTCACCTATAAATGTAGCATTTAAACATTACGTTTCACCTGAATGCATCCGAACCATGAATCTCCCAGATTTTATTGCTGTTTTCTTTCTGTTCCTAATGTGGAATTTTCTGTTATTTGGTAATTTCATAGAAATAATATGTTTTGTTTCCATAGTTCTTCTGTTAGTTAAAGTAGATTCATATTTTTCAATGTCAACATTGCCCCTGAACTTTATTATGCACTGGCACTAAATCATAAATCATATTGCAGGACATGGAATGGCACATACCGTTACATTTGACATACGCAATAAGTGCCCCTTCCCCATATGGCCAGCAACTGCTCCCAACAATGGACAGCCAGTGATAGCTGATGGCGGCTTCTATCTCCCTGCCGGTCAGACTCGGCGCATTTCTGCCCCTTGGTCATGGAACGGTCGGATTTGGGCCCGAACTGGATGCAACTTTGCCTCAAACTGGAATCCTGCATGTGAAACAGGAGACTGTGATGGGCGCTTAGCATGCAATGGACTAATAGGCACTCCACCAGTGACATTAGTGCAAGTTTCGCTTCAAGGTGACAAAGACAGGCCAAATTTCTATGATGTGAGCTTGGTTGATGGATACAATCTTCCTGTTGCAGTCTTGTCAAAGCCAGTAGCATCTAATTGTGGCATTGGAGGGTGTTTGAAGAATTTGAAAAGTTGGTGTCCAGAAGAACTGAAGGTCTTAAACTCCAAGGGGGAAGTGGTGGCTTGCAAAAGCGCTTGCTTGGCTTTTAACACTGACCCGTTTTGTTGTAGGAATGAGTATGGAACCCCAGCAAAATGCAAGCCAAGTGTGTACTCAAAGATATTCAAAGATGCTTGCCCTTCTTATTATAGCTACGCTTATGATTCACCCCCTCCATTGGTGACTTGCAAGTCAAGTGAGTATGTGATCACCTTTTGTCCTTCAGGCTGGGGCACTGGTGCCTATACCTCCATATAGAGTAGTTTGCTTCATTTGTGGTAATCTAGCTAGTTTCGCATTTGAATAAAATGTAATTTTCATTGTATCAGTATAGTTTTTCTTTTGGGTGGAGTATAATTATTGCTTTAAATTGCAATGGTTATGCTAAACTTGGACTTTGGAATTGGATTTGTATACAATATAATAATGTTCCTCATGTAACTATTGAGCACGTCGGAATCCTCACTTTAATTGTCATGTTTATCTTCACTTAACTCTCAATTTTTTCATATTTACTAGCTAACTATTGCAGGAGATGCTACAATGATTAAAAAAGTTTAAATCTAATATTTTCTCTCTCTCTTATTGGATAGTGGGATTGAACCCCACCCACAACCCCCCATTAAGATGTCCCAAATTCGAAATCCACCCTCCTTGATTTAGAAAAAACCTCTCTGAACTTTTGAGGGTGAAGAATTAAGGTCCAAACCAAATATAAAAAGTAAATGAAGAGCCAAGGCCCAAATAATGTTGTTATTGTTTGGGTTCACTTGTGGACCTTACAGGTATAGATACGGGCTTTGACAGTGCGAATATGTCTGAAGTGCGCGAGGCCCATTTATGCCCCACAGCCCATATCAACATCGAAAACCTTCGCATTAGGGTTTCGAAACCTCAGCCAATAGACCTATATAAACACGCGCTTGTAGAATTCAGAAACATCGTCGTCTTCTCTTCGATTTAGGGTTTGGTTTCAACATCCGCACACAAGCAAAAAAACAAATCCTCTTTTTTCCTCTGTCCTCCGGTTTTCCTTTTCTGAGAATCGAATTTCAAATCAGCTGATGAGACAAAAAACTGCAACAATATGATGGATACGCTCCAATTTCCATGATTCTTTGTATTTAAGTCTCTGATGATTTGTTTCGTTCCTTCATCTTCACCAATTTTTTATTATTTATATTCATGAATTTTGTTTTTTTAATTTCCAAGTGATATGATGAGGAACTTATTGGTCCGTGTTTCTGATTTAACCGTGACCGACAAACCTTAACCAACTCTGATCGCTCTTTTATACATACGCTCAATTTAATTTGAAGTTTTTGAAAATTTTCATGCTTTTTAGTGGTTGCTCTGTGATTACCTGCCTGAAATGGGCAATATACGCTATTCCGATTATTACATGACCGGAGAAACTTCTAGAGAATGTATGAGAGTTACTGCTAAATTTTTAGTGTGTGTTTTTCTTGTTTAATTTTCATTATGCCTGTGTTATTCTGCAGTGATGAATTCTGGATAAATTTCACATGTCAGACTTCAGAGATTTCACAATCAATGAGAATTAAAATTCTAGTTTTCTGAGCAGAATTTGTTGATTTCATGAAACTGTTTTCAATTTTGTGAAAAAAAGTTTGAAGATTTTGATTTGTATGTAATGTGACGTGAGATTTCTGTCTCGAATTCTCATGCTTTTGAATGGGAGCAAGAAGTAGTTATGATTGTAGATTCCCAAGTAAGCGTCACAAAGCAAGCCATGTAACGTTGACCGGTCCTCCTTCCCATTCGTGGGAGGGAGCTCCTCCGTTACGGGGCGGTCTCATATTCCATTGCCTTGTGGAGCAGAGTTGCTGCCTTTACCATTTGGGACATGCCATGAGACGTACATTCTGTTTTCACGCATCAGGATTTGAACAATTCAAATGTAATTTCTTGGGCCTTACTATTTTTCGCCACAGGTTTAGGCTTTTACCTTTGCCAGTATAATTGATTCTAAATCAGGATGAGTAAGATTTCTTAAAGATTGCACGTTATGAATTAAATGAAGTTGAATTTGCTGGCAGATTTCACTGGTTGGACCGCAGAAATTTCACCAGAACAATGACCAATACCTTTTAAATAATGTGGTTGATATTGCGTTATTGATTGGGATAGTAAAATAGTACTATCTTGTTGCAACAAAGTTTTTCTTCAGGCGAGTTAATATTTTGAAATTTCATGATAAAGGTGATACCATAAAAATAGAAAATCGAACCTATCACCTTAAGTTGAATACAAACATCCTCTCTTTATATATGCATATTTGAAACATCCTCTCTTCATATATGTATATTTGGTGCGATTGTCCAAAGTTAGGCCATCTTTAGTCATAGTACTAAATGTAGTACATGGTTAAATATTTAGCTCTCTAAAATATTAATTTTTTAAAGAATTGTGCATGGTTAAATTTTTTCATCTCCAGCTATGATGAATGGCTATATTTTAGGGTCCTTCATATTTTATTATTTTGAGAAAAACTATGGTACAAAACTCATACATTCCAACTTTGTATTGTTTAATTTTATTAAACTACTATTTAAAGACAATATTCCATGACCAATAATTTTTTATAATTTTTTTTAAACAGCACTTGAAAACATTTAAAAAGATGACCATATTTATTATTATTATTATTTTTAAAAGGATGGGTTTCAATGGTCTAACCTCTAACGGTCATAACTAGTAATTTTTTATAATTTTTTTTATGAATTGAAAACATTTAAAAAGGGGACCACATTTATTAAAAAAAAAAGGTTGGGTTTCAATGGTTTGACCTCCAATTTGCACGAGATGATTCGTACTCTTACCCACACTTAATAATTTATCTTCTTTAAAAGCCCATGTATACGGCCCCCAAAAAATTTATCCTAGGCCAAAACTAGGTTAACTGTGGCACTCCTAGTTCTAAATGTGCTAACAAGACGTGAGGGGTCAAATGGTAAAAGACATTGTTTTCAATAGATTATAGATAATGGTCAAACACGGTTGGCTGGGAAAGGTTCTTTCTAATTACCAAAATCAAAATTTAGTCGTGGAAGGTTGAAGGAAACTGCGTTTCTCTCAGATGGAGTGCGTCATATTTTGTTTGCGCCGTGAGTCATCTTTCTTGATCACCAAGAGAAACCTTCTCTTCTTCGTTATATAAATACAAACTCGTCTGTGTAATAGCAAAAAGAAATCCAGTCCATAGTCGTTTCCTTCATCAATTTCAACAAACAGTGCAGTAGAGGAAGATGATGAAGATGGGGGAACTGTGGACACAGATGGGCTCAGTGATGGCCAGCATGATGTTCGCTTATGCCATGTTCAAACAATTCTTCCCAGACGATCTTGGCAACATCCTTGAAAAATATACCCAAAAATTGGTGGGTTATGTCTACCCTTACATCCAAATCTCCTTTGATGAATACACAGTTGAGTTTTTAAGACGCAGCGAAGTTTATTCTTCCATCCAAAGCTACCTCAGCACCAAGTCCTCCACCAGAGCAAAACGCCTCAAGGCTCACGATGTTAAGGGCAGCAAGGCCCTTGTTCTCGGCATGGACGACAACGAAGAGGTTACCGATGAGTTTGAGGGCATCAAGCTTTGGTGGATTTCAATGAAAAGTGCGTCTAAAGAGTCATCTTTCTCCTTCTATCCTGAGTATGAAGAGAGGAAGCAGTACAAGTTGACCTTCCACAGACGCCACAGGGATATTGTGATGGGGTCTTATCTTGACCATGTGAGGCAGGAAGGGAAGGCAATTGCAGTGAGCAATAGGCAGCGCAAGCTTTACATCAACAATACAGGGAAGGGCTCCAAGTGGAGCCACGTAGTGTTTGAGCACCCTGCAACATTTGAGACCTTGGCAATGGACCCGAAAGACAAGCAATCGATCATCGATGATCTCATGAAGTTCAGCAAGGGGAAAGACTACTACAAGAAAATTGGTAAGGCTTGGAAGCGTGGATATCTTCTATACGGGCCACCGGGCACGGGCAAGTCTACCATGATCTCTGCCATGTCTAATCTCATGAACTATGATGTCTATGATCTCGAGTTAACTGCTGTCAAGGACAACACAGAGCTGAGGAAGCTGTTGATTGATATAACTGGTAAGGCGATTATCGTGATCGAGGATATTGATTGCTCGCTTGATCTTACCGGACAACGGAAGAAGAAGAAGCAAGAAGAGGAAAAAGATGGGGATGAGAAGGACCCGATTCCTAAAAGGCCTGAAGAAGAAGAAGCCACAACAAGCAAGGTCACTCTGTCTGGGCTGCTCAACTTTATTGATGGGATTTGGTCAGCTTGTGGAGGGGAGAGACTGATTGTGTTTACCACAAACTATGTGGACAAACTTGATCCTGCTCTCATTAGAAGAGGAAGAATGGACAAGCATATTCAGCTGTCCTACTGTTGCTTTGAAGCATTCAAAGTGCTTGCAAGGAATTATTTGGATGTAGAATCACATGAGTTGTTTGGAACCATCGAGCGTTTGTTGGGAGAAACCGATATGACTCCGGCTGATGTTGCTGAGAATTTGATGCTCAAATCTGATACAGAGGATGCAGACTCTTGTTTGAAGAGCTTGATTGAAGCACTCGAGGCTGCTAAGGTGGAGGCAAGAGTGAAGGCAGAGGAAGAAGCAAGAAAGAAAGCAGAGGAAGAAGCAAAATTGAAGGCAGAGAAGGAAGAGAAAGAGAAGGAAAAATATGGTAATTCTAAAGATGAAGTGAAATGTAATGGAACAAAAGATGAAGTGAAAGGAACATCCGTTGCAGGAGTAAAAGAAAACGGTGTGACCCCTTGAAGAAGTCATTATGCCCATTGAACAAGGCATTAGGCCGTTACCTCTTGAAGATGTGACTTGTTGTCTTTATTTGTCATATGAAAGATTTCAACTATAAATATATTTGTTTTGCGAGACAATAGGGGATATTCATTAATGAACATGGCAATTACAGAAAATTGGTGATAACAACACCCTACACAGAGGGATCCAACCAAACCAATAGAGAAGGAGGATAACCACTCAACTTCCTCCTACATTGCTCCACCAGTCCATTATTCATTAGTAGACCTCCAGAATTTCCTAAGTTTGCAGAACCGAACGGCATGACAAGCATCCTCATAATATTTTCCACGCCTTGAACAGACCTGAGACGAAATCACCCTCCGCTTGAACAAATGGACAGCAGTTGGCAATATGTTGGAGCTTGCCCGCCATATCAGCATTTTAATCTTATTTGGGACACGCCCATTAATCTAGTGACTTCTTGTTCCACAGAGACTTGAAATTTCCTCCTTGAGATCTGGCAGTTTTGGTATGCTTTCCATTGAAAGCCATCCCTTTCTGAAAATCATCAATCTTTAGACGAAGAATCAATGAAAAGGTGTTAGTGTAAATAACCCACAAAAAAATGTTCCTCTTGATTTAACCATTAACGACTCTATAGGGTTCAGGGTTGAACTCTATACTTCTTTAGATTCAATCACTAAAGGCTCTACACGTGTCATGCACGTGAGCCACTTAAAGGAAGTTAATGGACTGTATATAAATTGTAAACTTTGGATAATATAGTGACCAATTTGAAATTTTGTGTAAAACTTAATGACAAAAAAGATATTTAACCCAACAAAATATCAATTCTCATATTCTTATGAGAAATTGAGATTTTGTTTGTTTGTTGAGAAATTGAGATTTATGTGGCTTTCCAAAAAGGTTGCGCCCCTTTCTTTAAAGTAAGTCTATGCATTTGGTCGCATCTCCATGTCTTTGGATATAAGCTTCTGATCTTGATGATGCAAACTCGTGGTCCAACCAAAATTTTCTTCAAGTCCCCACAACCAACATTACACAATTTTACACACCACAATAAATAACAACAACTCACTTATTGTTGTAAAAGTCTTTATGTGGAGCTCACTAACTATTCATTACTGTTCATTAACTATTCATTACTGTTCATTTGGCGGCTTTGATAGAGTTTGTCTGTCACGGGTGAATAGTGATGAATAGTGATGAATAGTGATTTTCTCAGCCTATAAATAAGAAGAGAAACGGAAAGAAAAAGAGAAGAAGAAAAAAGAAAGAAAAGAGAGAAGAGAAAGCAGAGAGAAATTTTCCTAGAGAGAAAATTCAGTGAGCCACATATGTTGTAAACACTAAAGTTGTAGCCACAGATTTTTATAGTGAAAGGGTACCGCTGCTGCTCTCCGAGGACGTAGGCATAGCCGAACCTCGTTAAAAGCTGTGTCTTATCTATTTTACGTACAGCTCAATATCCGCACATATCTCAGGTTATTTTATAACACGTTATCAGCACGATAGTCTCTCTTTTTATTTCTGAAATTTTTCAATTCAACACTATGTGGTTATTTCTCTGTCTCCTCTCTGTCATATGTCTACTCTTACTTTACAGCAAATTAACCTACTTTAAAGGGTGGTGCGGGATTATCGTCCACGCCTTTACTGTCATTAAAGTATGGTGCGGCATTAACGTCCATACAGCAATTTAATTTGTGAATTTACTTTACAGCAAATTAACCTACTTTAAAGGGTGGTGCGGAATTATCGTCCACGCCTTTACTGTCATTTAAAATATGGTGCGGGATTAACGTCCATACAGCAATTTAATTTGTGAATTTACTTTACAACAAATTAACCTATTTTAAAGGGTGGTGCGGAATTATCGTCCACGCCTTTACTGTCATTTAAAATATGGTGCGGGATTAACGTCCATACAGCAATTTAATTTGTGAATTTACTTTACAGCAAATTAACCTACT